>NW_027464640.1:1500000-1652000 GCF_043290135.1 Rhipicephalus microplus | reverse complement strand
CTGGATTATTATCATTGTGATCACTTTGCTGCCGACAAAATCACGCTGAGCTTGTGCACGGTGGTGGTAAAAACTTTATTTGACCGAGAGATTCGGGCACGTACGGCCCAGGGTCCCTACACGACCCCCACTGCGCTATGCGTTCATGAGTTCACATAGTTGCATGGCGTGGGCGGCCCGGCCAGTGGCGGTATCATATCCTGCCCTGTACTGCTCAACTGCATTAATTTTTTGATTCCACGTAAGCTCACCAGAGAGAAGAGACCCTTTCATGTAACCGCCTGCGAACATTCGACCATCGGCAGGATGCCACGTCTTTACAATGCTTACTTTTTGAAGCTCGATGTCTTTCACGGCCACCAGTTGTTGTTCTGCTTCGAGCTTTGCACTGTGCTTACATAGCCTCCTACACTGTACCCATTTTTTTCCCTGCCTGCGCATAGTTTTATATGTGCAATTTCATAACTTTTTGTATTCCTGATATTTTACCATGAATGTTTGCCTTTGTTTTTGTTTTTTTGTCGTGTGCCAGTACAAAGACTTCACGGTTGTTGCTGGGCACATTAAATGAATGTTTGGTTATTATTATTATTATTATTATTATTATTATTATTATTATTATTATTATTATTATTATTATTATTATTATTATTATTATTATTATTATTATTATTATTATTATTATTATTATTATTATTATTATTTAACCCAGGGGTTTAACATCCCAAACCCACGATATGGTTGAGAGACTCCGTAGTGGGGGGCTTCAGGAATTTCGACTCGCTAGGGTTCTTTAACACGCACCTAAGTCTAAGCACCGGGATCAAAGCCGCAACATTCGGGTGAACAATCGAGCTCCACGCAAAAAAAAAAAGATTAAAAAAAGTGAAGCCAACGTTTTGATAAATGTGACGTGCCAGTTCTCATTCCCACTACACCGTCGATTGCTCGTGTGTTCCTTGCTGTTTTTATTCCACTACCTCTGACTACGCTTTACTAATCGATATAGCTATCGCAATAAGACAGTTGACTCACCCAGGCGTTTTTCAGCGCACACGGGAATATGTTATCGACCACTTCTCGCGCCTAGGTTCCTTCCTGGACGAGCAACACCGGAACCTCTAGCCTGATGCTC
The DNA here is from genome assembly GCF_043290135.1 of Rhipicephalus microplus. NCBI lineage: Eukaryota > Metazoa > Arthropoda > Arachnida > Ixodida > Ixodidae > Rhipicephalus > Rhipicephalus microplus. The sequence continues at coordinate 1,650,865 of NW_027464640.1, read as the reverse complement.
TATCGGGATTTCATATAATTAAAGGTTTGGTCCGCTTGGATTCACAGCTCAAGTGCCCACAACGCCACTCGGGATGTTCAGAGGCGCAAGAAGGCGTGTAACTTGTCTGCCCGTTTGGGAGATTCTACTGGGACTTGTCAAAGCCCCGTGATCTGGTATAATGGGTGTCATTAATTTGCGCTCTCGTGTGTCCTGTTTCTATCTTTCACTTTCCACCTCTACGTGTAAGGCAGCGATACTGAAAAGTCTTAGGCAATTTTCTCAGCGTTTCCAATCTTCATTAACACGGTTTCTGTAAAGCGTGCTTTGCCTGTTAGACAACCCTGTACTGCAACAGAAACAACTAAAAACTTCTCGAGGTTTTTTTTTTTTTTTGACGAAATTTATTTTTGGAATGTGGCGAGTCTTGACATCAGTACGAGCAGTTATCTTGAAGACATTCATATCTACGAAGTTTAATGAACCCGAAATGTCAGTCGATCTTCATGGCGTCCTTAACAATAATTGTTGGGGTTTACTGTCCCAAAACCACCATATGATAATGAGAGACGCCTTCATGGGGTCCTGACGGTATCTTTATATCTACGGTACATGTTACTTTAAGTGAGCTTCATCTTTATTGCACAACGCATTTCCAAAGTCACTCTAAGTGATTTCGTGGCATTTACCTTGACGCAGGCAGTCTGTGAGCAACTAAGTGGCATTTTACTTTCATAGAGTGTCGTGCGTAGCAATGTGATTCCACTGCCACTGAGTCACGACATTTGGTTGTCTACTGAACAGATATGTGGACACCAGAGGTAATAATCCACACGTTCTCGCTACTAAAACACGTGAATTAATGGAGTTGATTTGGATTAATGAACATCTACGTATATTCGTTAGATTTGATTGACCAGAAAGAGCTTGCAAGAGAAAGTACGTAAGAGAACCACGCTACAGACAAGCCACGCTGGCGACTACGTTTTTACGGGCATCGACAAGCTGTTCATCAAGCCACGTATTCGGCTTGCGCACTGGATGAGCCAGCCTGCGTGCTCTGAAGTAATCACTGGACGATACGCTGCAAGAAAATCCCCGAAGAAAACCGGGAAGAAAGTGTACTCCTGCATTACCAGCCGTAAGGAAAGCTGCATCGTGATTACTCCCTCGTTGTGTGTGCTTTGGCTCGGAATCACGGCTCTCGTGGTACAGTTGGGCTGGCGACTTTCGTGGCGCGGCTATCTGTCGTTCCGGGAAGCCGTATCGCATTGGGCCGCCCGGCATCGGCGCCTACGGCGAGCAGGGAGGCAGGCGTGCGCGGAACAATAGTTGCGTGCTCGAGCGCTGGTGGCGTTCGCACTCGCGGCCGTTCAGGAGGCGTGGGCGATGACGTTGGCCTGGCGTGGCGTGATGCGTTGTTGCTGCGGCTGCTGCCGTTACGCGTGGTTCTGAAGCTGTGTGAAGGAGAGGGGGCAGCAGCAACGTCAGCGACGCCATCGTACGCGCCAAAGCGTCTCGCCTTCTTCGCCTGCCGTTGCTTCCGGCACTTGCTGCGAGTCTTACGCCTACTCGCGATACAATGGGCGTGTCTCGGTTTTGGCGTACGTCAGTAGGAGGACGTGTCTGTCGTCGCTGGCTAACGATTCCACATTCAAGCAATTCAAGCACAGGCGTGCGGACTTCCTATCTTTGGCTTCTTGCGATAGAGCTAACAAATTGACAAGAAATAAAAGTAAACAAACAAAAAAGAAATGAAGACAACTAACAACAGGGACATGTATTTGGTAGCCTTCTACTAGTTTACGTTGTCTACGGGTGCATAACTTGAGTACGAGTGACGGAACAATGCCGCATTAAGGTTATGTCGAAATAAGAAAAGAAAACGCCACCTTGCATCTTTATTCCAAAGCTTGTCTTATACAGCGCCCTCCCTTCTGTGAGTCTTCTGAGTGCTACCCCACACTAGTAATTCTTATTTCTATTCCTCACTTGCTGTTAATGCTGATAAAGATATTGCAATGCAGACATTAATGCGGCCTGCTACAGCAGCTCACTTCTTAATTACGGCGTCTTTCATAATCATATGATTCTTTTGGGACGTTAAACCCCACATATCAATCACTGTTTAGCCAGCAATAATAATAATAATAATAATAATAATAATAATAATAATCAAACCGAAACATGCTACAGTTCATAGTCTGTACAATAAACCGAACTTACGGCAACATTCTGCAACTTCATTCGTGATATTCACATGATAACCTTCAGAGATAACCTTATCGTTTTCTTCTGTCTGGCACACAATCAAAGAAGTAAACGTACATTTTGCACCAACTTTCGTAACCAAAAGCAGTCCTTCATTATTTAAAAAAAAAAGATTAAGCTGTTCCAAGTCATCTCGTGATGTACAGCTGCGGCCGCGTCTGTGTAGAGCACACGAACAGCCGGTTTTTGTTTTGTGGGGTGAAACCTTAGGGCAGTATACCAGACTGTGACGTGGTCACCCTGACAACTAGGCCTTGCATACTCCAGATACACCACTTCAGAGCCCGAAACTGCCTCAAGGTTTCGACGCGCGGAGCAAAAACCGGCTTCTCGAGCGCTCTGCACAGACGCGGCCGCGGCCGTACGCCTCGAATTCTCAGCCTTACGTGCAAGACACGAATCTGAGCTCAGCTTGTACTTAGTCTGCACCAGCGCTGTTAGTGTGCTGTAGTGTGTAGGCATTGTCAAAAGCACGCACACACAAACAGAGGCGCGCTTTCATAACACACCCATTGGTATCCACCACGGTGGCTGCGGTTCCCGGGCCGTTCAACCGAAATACACGGGTTCGATCTCGGCCATGGCAGTCACATTTCGATGAAGGCCAAACGCTATAGAGGCCCATATGCCGTGCATTGTCACTGCACGTTGAATAACCCCAGATGGTAGATAATAATCGATGTCCTGCACCACGGCATCTCCCACAGCTTGAGCCACAAGTCCGACTCGTTAAAACCCTACAAACCAGCTAAACTTGCGCACATTCTCGCCTACACAAGCTCTCAGGCGTTTTCAAAACGCATTTGCTCTCTGTTCAAGAAATGAACTCAGTGCTCACGCAGTTATTCCGTATTGTTCCACACGTCCTCACAGCTAACTGCGCAAACAAGAAACTGGAAAAGTACGATTGGCTTTTAGTAACAGCGAAGGTGTGGAAGTCCGAGGTCAAACGTTGGGTGTTCGCAAAGAAACCATTCGCGCTATTGATGATCACGCGCCGTTATCAGCCACGCCCTACGGCAGAGACGATCCGCGCAGCCACCACTCTTGAGTTTTCCCGGCGTGGCTCGAGCGTATTACGAGTGACGAAAAGTTCGCGCTTCCACCGGGGGGTGCCACTGTCAGCTATGCACGTTAGTTCTGGCACTAGTGTGTCCGAGTTCGGACATTCTTGTATGATCTCTGACAGGCCGTGGTTCGACTCTATTTCTTCTACGCCATGACCGAGCTGATGTAGGCCAAGAAGGCCACGTTAGGCTCCTAAAACTGACTATAGCTTCGCACTTTTGTAAGCTTTACACGGTTAGTGTAAATTTCTCTCTCTCCCTCTTTTTTTAGATTGATCACGTTGGTTAATTTCCTCAAGCAAGTCATATGCTGGCTGATGACCTACGGAGTACCGTCGTGCAAAAAGAAATAAAGAGGGCGCTGGACGTCCCTCTGGTTGTGCGCGTCCAATAGAACCACCGCGAGTCGAAGACCAAATAGTAGCTTAGACCTATTGATGAAGAAACAAAAAGACAGACAATAAAAGGAGGGAAATCAAACGTCACTATCTACAGTCGCTCGCCCATCTCGTTTCCTTTCGCTTTCCTGGGTGCTCCGATCTCTGGGCGACACAGCCGCGGAAAAAAGGACTCGGTCCCAGGGTGCAAACGATCTCTTTTTTCTGCTCTCTCGCGTGTGCCAGATGAGAGACCATCTGGGTCCTTTAACAACATGTCCGAAATGTCGGCGTGGCCGGACCAGTCGGCTAACAAAATGAGACGAGTGCGAAGAGTCGGCGACCAAGCGACAACAAGGGATAAAGGGAGCGTGTGATAGTGCGCAAAAAAGAAAAATCTAAACTAAACGTAGAAGGGAACGTTCAGAAAGAACGAGAGAGGAGAACCCGTTTGAAGCAGGAGATCACGACGGTTCAGACAGCACGGAAAACGATGCCCAGGGAACAGAAAAAAAGGGACAAAAACGCGACGATGGTGGTGATTGAGACAACAGGAACGCGAAATGAAGGAGAGAGCGAGGAACTGAGGTGACACTGCGGCAAGACGGAGGACATCGGCGGCGACGGCTACCGACCGCTTCGCCGGAGGACCGGACTGCCTGAAAACGACTTCGGCAACCGGGGCGGCGAGACAGAGAGAGAGAGCAAAAGTGCGTGGGGAGAATTGCGCCATCTTAGCTGAGAAAGAGTAGAAAAAGGGAGAGAGAGAGAGAAGTGAAAACAAAGATAAAGTTGCACCTCGAGGAACACGAGGAAACGTTTGCGAATGAAGAACCGAACGGATAGACGTTAGGAAAAAAAAGCGCGGGGGAGGGGGTTGGAAAAAAAAATAAAAATAGAGCGAGCCATCGGTCTTGAGCGTAGAAACAAATGTTTTTGCGCTTTTCAATACTCCCACGAGGCCTCGTATTCGACGGCGGCGGCGGCTACGTTCTCGACCCGCTGTTTTATTTTTTGCTTGTTCCCCGCTCTACTCTCGCGATGTTTCCGTCCTCCCTTACTTTCCTTCATCCTCTCCCGGTTGCGCCGTTCGTACCGCCTTTTTCTTGCCTGCTGCGTGGACATCCGCGTCGCCGTATTTTATATCAACCACGTTCTTCATGTTCTGCCGCCATCCTATGCACCCACTCTTTCTTTTGACTTCTACCGCGCCGAGGCGAGGGGCGAAAGCCGACAAGGACGCTGTCGCGCGGACGAAAAGACGTTCGCATATATATACTCGTGTATTGCATGGCATGTTGTCGATGGGCATCCACTCGTTTCTTGGTACATTCTTTCGCGTACTTTTCTTCCATCGCTGCAAGATAACCTAGCAAGCTGACTCGCTGTACGATCTTTCGTTCCGCCTCTCGCGACAACGCGCTCCGTCGCGATAGTTGCGCGCAGTAGAGACGATTATGGATCAGCGCTCACGCCGACCAGACCGAACGTTTGACGGCGTTGGAGCGAATACCACCTCCTCCAAATATAAACCCCTTATTGTGGAGAGGACCAATGATTAGCTTCAAGTAGTCTTGCCATGCTGTTTTTACATTATACAGCTGATGCTGTTCGAAAGTGCTCAAGCAATGTAGCGAACCAGGCTAGTTGCGTCATAGTCATGACGGTCAGTGTGTGCAAGACACGAAACACTAGAAAGTACTCGACGCAGGCACCGAATAAAGGGACACTTCTTGAACAAAAACCGCTATGTTTGAAGGCGTTGAGGAACCGAGGAAGCTTATCGATTCGGTTGTGGCGCGTTCCTGTTTTGCCTCGCTGAAAACATCGCTGCATCGAACCTCGCGAAGAATAAACAGAGGGGCACGAGAGGAGTTGTTTCTCATTCCTTCGTGCAGCGCCAACCATGTGAGCAGCTAGGGCCAGCGCTCTTCGTTTTTCCTCTGCCGTTTCTCAGAAAACGCCCGCCGTCGACGTCCGTTCGGTTCACCAGCGCGCACCCCTTTTTCTCCTTTCCCTTCTTTTTATTTTCCCCCTTTTATTTCCGTTCTGCGTATTTTTTCTCTTGCTTTCAACGGCAGCGGATAGCGGTCCCGTCCGTCTACTCGGTTTCTCCGAATACTCAAGCTCTTATACCAGCTCGCTTTCGTATGAGCGCCAAACGAATCCCTTCCGCGTTTTGACGAAAACGCGTGCTTGCGGTCGTTTGTTTACCAAATCGTCGTCGCTCGACTTCTTTTTTTCCTTTTTTTTTTTCTGCTTCTGTCGAACGACGCGGCGACGATGAGCTGCGGCGGTGGTCGACTGAGCGCGCGCGACGTGCGTGAAAACGGGGCCAGAGAAGACAACGAAGACGAGTAAATCGTGCGAGCACGCGAGGAGGCACTGAGTGAGGCGATAACGCAGAGAGAGAGAAAGAGAGAAGGGGGAACAAGCACGCCAGCGGAGTGAGAACTTTCTCGCCTTGGCGCTGCATGGTGCGCGCGCTGGCAACGTGATGGCGGCGAGAAACGTGAAGGAATAGCAGCAGCGCGTGAAGAAGCCGATCTGGGGATGGTGCGGTCCGAAGCGAGAGGGGCGTCGGAAGTGGGCGAGGATGGGCCGTCTTTCGGCGGCGCGGACGCGCAGCCGAATTCGAAGCGACGGGCCAGAATTCACGAGCTCAGCTTGGCGCGGAAGCGACAGGCACTTGATGGGCTCTGCGTGAAATAAGAGAGGCGCAACGGGTCGGATCTTCTTCGTTTTGTTTCTTTCTCCGTCTCACTTTTTGACACTCACTCGTTGGTCTCGCAAGAGCCACTTCACGGTGTAGCCATTTGAGGGCACCCTGCTATCCCCTCTAGCTTTCCCTTCTTTACACTATCAACCTTTATTTTTTTTTGTCTCGCTCTTCTCAGCCATCGCGCCTAATGATCATCTAACAGTTTCTTTTTTTCACATAATACGTCCATTGAGAAGTGTTTTGTTACTCGTTTCGCCTTCCTTGCAAGTGCCGTTTCGCGCTTCGCACTTTTTTAATAATAAGCTACCATTTTCTGTTTGCAGAAACCATAAAAAAATTTTGTCTGACGCGACAATCCAGCTTATTCACTGATAAAATCGTTTTCGCAGTGAATTTCACAAATAATTGAGTTTCAGGACTATACTCGTATTTTTTACTTCTTTTATGAATGAAGCTATATTTACAGAATTCTGTGGGCTTAAATTGTCATGTGCAGGTGAACAAAAAAAAATGAAGAGAAAAAAAGAGCCATGAGGAATACGAAAGCATTGTATACGCACAAAGCATTTTATGCTTGAGGTTGAAGTTATAGCGCGGTATATATCACTTTCAAGGAAGCCTCAGGAGTGTTCGTGGCCAGTTGACTGACCTCAAACGGTCCTGTGGCTGACATATTTTCTGTACACCGGAGCTTATGAACATTCAACGCGAGGACTGAACTATTTTGTGTTTTCTCGCCGTGTTATTCTAAAGATGATAGTCTTTTTGGGGACCTTCGACACAAAAATTTTGGTCTGTCTGTCTGTCTGTCTGTCTGTCTGTCTGTCTGTCTGTCTGTTTGTTTGTTTGTTTTTTGTTTGTTTGTTTGTCTACTCTTAACGGCACTAGGTACATTAAACGGCTGACCCATTCACAGAGCCCACCAATATTTCTCGAGGTTTAGCGTTCATACTTGTACGATTGTCAATTAAAAAGCGAAAATTGCGCATGCCTGGGGCATCACAACAACACGTATATATTCTGCATGTGCGTCTTTTACTAGAAAAGGCATACATAAGTAATTTTAAGGACTGTAGCGCTTATCACGCTCAGGCGCTGACCATGCAACGCTTGCACGAAAAGGCGAGTGTTTCCAACGCTTTGCTAAGACGAAGCGCTGAAGGAACCTACCCGTCACTTTGCGTTCTACACCTTATCACCTCTGAGACTGGCGCGCACCCCCGTCTCAGAGCCACGCGCTTCGTTTTCGAAGAAAACTGCCAGCTGGCGCTCATGTTTCACGTGTGACGTGACTTGATACACTCGTTCGCCTCCGCTGCACGCTCGAGGCACACTAACAAAGAGACTCCAGATTACCATTCACCGATTTTCTTGCGCGAAACATCAAGTAAATGTTTTGTTTAATCTCTCCACAAGCAAGACTATCGTCTTTCTACGACATTTGCAGATTAACATGCAGATACGGGGCCCATTTTTCTAAGTATTTGCGGTTCTGATACATTTTGTTGTAACTGTCTTGCCATGGAGAGGTGGAGATTCATATTACTTCGGCTACTTCATATCTATAGGATCTGGGGCAAAAAATAAGAAAAATAACTCAATAACAAAGGCCACCAAGACTGAACAATAGGAGAAGTCATAATAGCAAACATGAATACGTTAAAATACCATGGTGATGTACCATTTGCAAGCAGATGTACACACTGCAATAAAGCGTTAACACACACGCACACACACACATTTCTAGTTCTGGCTAGAGTATACGAACTAACGCATAATTCCATAAATAACACATAGTCGTATATCACAAGCGCTTATCCAGTCCAGTAGTGTCCACTAAGATGTCGCTTCAGAAAGATGTTCGCTTTCTTCTGAAGATGCATTTCAGGTCATTGTCCAAGTAATTTTCCCAATGTGAGGAGGCGTCTGTCCAAACTTTCTAGTTCCTTCCTTAGTTTTTTTCTCTTTCATTTGCGTACTGTACGCACTCCAAAAGAATATTACCAACATTTTCATCTTCGTGACTACAGTAGCATTCCAGTGAGCTGTATCGGTGTGTTCTGTGCCGGAAGTTGTTTGTATGTGCTACCTTCAGTCGAATTGTCTGTGGAATAACGTCTTAACGTGCCGTGGAAGATCTACCGCAATTGAAAATTTTCTGTGTGGATCAACTTCATGAAGTAATGATTGCTCTATTTCAGAGCTATGAAAATAATCTCCATATAGCAGTGTTTATAGCTCTTTGCGTCATAATATTTCGAATATCCGCCTCAGACACGAGAATCGCGCTACTCCGTCCTTCATTCAAGGCTTTCTTCGCGAGCCTGTCTGCCTATTCATTACCCTTGTTTCCAATGTGGCTGAGTATTCACTGAAATACGACGTTGTGTCCCCTGCGCTGAGGCACATTTCCCGGTTTCTGCAATACGCTGTGCTATTTCGCTGTTTCTGCTAGGTGATCACGCATGCTTGATTATCCGAAGGGCGGGTTTGCCATCCGTGCACACAGTCGTGTTACTCTTACTCCGGCTGAATGTGGGTTAGACTACTTCATAAAGGCCTGGCAAGATACCCGTGCTTCATTTTGAGAAATTTCTACAGTGATGTTAGCGCAATTTTCACTGCATAGGAATAATAGACGATGCATACGAGAAAGCAGCATTCATACATGTGAAGAGGACGCATAAATCAACGTAAACTAGTTTGGAATTGCTCCATAAATTTACCGAGAAATTCCAAGCAACCCCCTTGCCCTTCCCGCCAATGCAAGCACCCAACCCTCTTTTTTTTCGTAGAGAGAGAGAGAGAGAAATAGAGAGGAAAGGCAGGAAGGTATCCAAGCTTGGCTCGGTTGACTAATCTACACTTGGAGTAGGGTAAAGTGGGAATAATAGAAAGGAAGAACATAGAAAAGAACAGGAGTAAGAAAGAGATGGATGAACAGTCCGCTCGAGACTACACAGCACCATCTCACGCTGTTCTCTCACAAGCGCTCGTGAAGTCCGGTGGTCCTTAAGAAGCACAAGAAGTAAGCGCCAAATAAGCGCCACTGACCAATCCTGTAACGAGCAAACACCGCCTCCAAAATTTTGTCGGATTATGCTTTACCGTAAGAAGGGGGGGGGGGGAATCGTTCGGCCTTTTACGGCAGGTTTTCTACACATAATGTAATCCACACGCAGGCTTACGTGTACAACATTGTCTAGAATGTCTCGAGCCTTCAAAGACAGTCACGCGTCAGATCAAAATGCTTAATAACAAGTAGCGCCAAAAGCAAGGTGCAGCAGAGCATCGAAACTGCGTCCGGGACAGCTTAAGCTTGCGACCATAAGCTATCATTATGCAGCACAGCTCGACAGCCTCTGAACCATCGCAGTGAGTGAAAATTTCTCATTGCGTTTTTATTGTCTTATCCTACATAATTGTAGTCACTGGTTATTTCTGGCATGTGGGGTTTAACGTCCCAAAACCACCATATTATTATGAGAGACGCCGTAGTGGAGGGCTCCGGAAATTTCGACCACCTGGGGTTCTTTAACGTGCACCCAAATCTGAACACATGGGCCTACATTTCCACCTCCACCGGAAATGTAGCCGCCGCAGGCGGGATTCGATCCCGCGACCTGCGGGTCAGCAGCCGAGTACCTTAGCTACTAGACCACCGCGGAGGGGTGCTGGTCATTTGTACTTCTCTGTTGTTTTAGTAGAGATTATCCACCCGCTCCACATACGCAAATAAAAGACGCCGCGCTTAACATTTCTTAGTTGAAGCGGCCGCTATCCACGGTAACATTCCTGAAAACATCCGTCGGTTGCCCGTTGTCCCATTCGAAAAAACTAACTTCGCTGAAAACAGAGCTTCTTGCGTTGTACATGCACAGACAACGCACATCTCGCAACCACTTCTCCCTTTCGGGGTCTTTCAACTCTGCAACCATATCCCCGACCACCACTGCCGCTTGCACTATGACTGGCACTTGCGCGCGCAGAGCCAGCTGGAAGGTTTACCAAATTGCTCGCTTGCGCGGGTCTTCCTCGCGTCGGTCCGCCGTTGTACGGACGCACGCGGTGGCAGCAGAGTCCGTCATCCGTGGCAACACGCGTCAAACGACAGAAGACGGCACAACACTGAAATCCAAAAGAAAATAAAACAAAACGGAAAGGCAGGGACGAAAGTAAATCGGCGCGCACGCAGCAGTGTCCTCCCTCCAACCGCAGCCGCCGCTCATTCGCGAGCGCGTTTCTCCTCTTTCTCCCTTTGTGTTTTTCTGTGCATCGCTCGCTCTTCGCTCGACTTCCACGTGACGAGATTCATGCGAGCCATTACACGCTACAGCAGCGAAGCGTTAAGCAGCCGTACGCTTTACTACGCCACGCCACTTACGTGCAATGCGGTGGAACGCTCATGCTGGAACGTAACCAATTAAGGGGGGGAAAGGGAAGGCGGAAGGGAGACAGCGATGGTTACGAACTGCCATGTTACGCCCCTTTCGTTCGTGTGACCTTCTCTTGTGTGACTTTTAGTCTTTTAAGATTCGAACGTGTTTGACTCGTCCTTTGCGATCTTTGAGATTTCGAACGTGTTTGAATCCTGCTTTTCTGTCATTTAGGTCACCAACGGATATGATTCGCCATTCAATAATTCATTTAGTTTTCAAACTTACGTGACTCTTTTTTTAATATTTCTCCGTTCTCAAACAACCATGACTTCCTATTTACCACAATCTTGCTCTCAATAGCCCTTCACTCGTCCTTTGTCGTCCTTCAACTTGCGAACGTGTTTCGTTCGTCCTTTCCGGTCTCTTGGCTCCGAAACGTTTTAACTCGACTTCTGCCATTTCATTTAGCTTCCACACTTCCTTAACTCTTCTTCAATAGTTTGTAGTTTTCAAATTCCCCTGAATCAATATTTTCGCCATTGTCTTGCCCTCAAAACCATTGAATCGTCCTTTGCCGTCCTTCTGCTTCGAAACGCGTTTGGTTTGTTTCGATTTTTTCCCCTCTGTGACGTGCTTGACTCATTGTATCCTATAGTCATGATGCTCGAGTGCTGACTGTTTTATCATCATCATCATCATCATCATCATCGTCGTCGTCGTCGTCGTAGTCATTTTCATCATCATCATCATCATTACCATCATCATCACCCATCAGTCTGACTACGTCCACTGCAAACAAAGGCTTCTCCTATGTTCCGCAAGTCAACTTGGTCCTGTGCCTGCTGCTGCCATTTTATACCCGCAAACTTCTTAATCTCATCTTCCCACCCAACCTTCTGTCTCCCCCTAACCCGCTTGCCTTCTCTGGGAGTCCAGTTAGTTACCCTTAATGACCAGCGGTTATCCTGTCTACGCGCTACATGCCCGGTCCATGTCCATTTTCTCTCCTTTATTTCAACTATGATATCCTTAACCCCCGTTTGTTCCCTAATCCACTCTGCTCTCTTCTTGTCTCTTAAGGTTACACCTACCATTTTTCTTTCCATTGTTCGCTGCGTCGTCCTCAATTTAAGCTGAACCCTCTTTGTAAGTCTCCAGGTCTCTGCTCCGTAGCAAAGCACCGGCAAGATGCTGCTGTTATATACCTTCCTCTTGAGGGATAGTGGCAATCTACCTATCATGATTTGAGAGTGCTTGCGAAATGTGCTCCACCCCATTCTTATTCTTCTAGTTACTTCAATCTCATGGTTTGACTCCGCGGTTACTACCTATCCTAAGTAGACATAATCTTTTACAACTTCCAGCGCACTATTACCTATCTTGAAGCGCTGTTCTCTGCCGAGGTTGTTGTACATTGCTTTCGTTTTCTGCGGATTAATTTTAAAACCTACCTTTCTGCTCTCCTTGTCTAACTCCGTAATCATGAGTTGCAATTCGCCCCCTGAGTTACTCAGCAATGTGATTCAGCAGAAATATCAGCGGTCATGCAGACACTGAGGAATCAGGGCGTGAACGAAGCATATATAAACATCCTTAATAAATCTACAGGGAATCAACTGCTACCATGGAGCTTCATAAAGAAAGCAACAGAATACCCTTCGAGAAGGGTGTAAGGCAGGGGGACACAATCTCCCCAATGCTATTTACCGCGTGCTTACAGAAAGTTTTCAGAGACCTAAAATGGGAAGAGTTAGAAATAAGAGTTAATGGAGAGTACGTTAATATTCTGCTGACTGTTTAGAAGAACTTCTCAATGATTTAGGGTGCAATTTCATCCTACTATGAGACAGCAGTAGACCTATGTTAATCACCTGTGGCACATACCCTCCCGCAGTTATGTGTTACACATCTGAAAAGAATAGCTTGATGATGTACAAGACATAATTGTGACATTATTTATGTCATTATTAGCGAGTCCTACTCGTTAAACCATCTTACCCTCCCATACTAATTTTCATTTGACCCAAGTTAAAGGGGTGATTACAAGAGCACCCAGACGTAGGCGCTTAAACAAACAGACAGATTGATTGATAGATAAATTGATTGATATGTGGGGTTTAACGTCTCAAAACCGCCATATGATGATGAGAGACGCCGTAGAGGAGGGCTCCGGAATTTCCCCCTCCTGGGGTTCTTTAACGTGCACCCAAATCTGAGCACACGGGCCTACAACATTACCGCCTCCATCAGAAATCCGGGCATGTGCCTGGTTAACCTCCCTGCCTTCTCTCTTGTTGTTCTTGTCCTCCTCCCTCGGAAATGGAGTCGCCGCAGCCGGGATTCGATCCCGCGACCTGCGTGTCAGCAGCCGAGTACCTTAGCCACTAGACCACCGCGACGGGGCCAGGTGGATGTATAATTGATTGATTGACATGTTGGGTTTAACGTCTAGATAGATAGATAGATAGATAGATAGATAGATAGATAGATAGATAGATAGATAGATAGATAGATAGATAGATAGACAGACAGACAGACAGACAGACAGACAGACAGACAGACAGACAGATAGATAGATAGATAGATAGATAGATAGATAGATAGATAGATAGATAGATAGATAGATAGATAGATAGATAGATAGATAGATAGATAGATAGATAGATAGATAGATAGATAGATAGATAATGTTTCTGCCTATGAACGAAGTAAAAGAGATTTCTTTAGGGGCTCGCTTTTCCTCAAGCACAACAAAATATCTCCCATAAATAATTAAGCCAAGAAAAGTATACGGTACATCCGTGTTGTTATTAGGACGTAAGTTAAAATTAGTTAAGGAGTACGAAGAATGATGATCCCTTCCGTCATTGGGATCGAAAGTCACAACCTACCGATTTCGGCTTGTGAGATAAAATTTCACCGATTCAAAATGTTATTAATCGTCCACATTAATTTGTTTCAACTTGACGTCATAATTAATACACTACAATTAAGGACAACAAGTAATGTCCGTTATGGCTTCCTTGTCCTAACCGTGTGTTGGATTCATTTGGTTGCTTTTCACCAACAGAGCGCCTTCATCTACAGTGCTCTAGTTTACGTACGTTATGAAATTAAATTCGATGCTGCAAGGAAGCCAGGTTGGTTAGCGTCTTATTATTCTTCGTTTAAAAAAAATCCAAGTGGCAAAGCCTGCATCGGTACAAAAATTTTGTTAAGTGCGCAGCCTGCACCAGTGGCACAGTACTTACTAGAACTTACAGCACAGGTGCTAGTGTTCGACCTAAGCCAAACTTTTGCTAGAGGTGCAAAGTTTTTGCAAGTTGCGCTAAGCATAGCTTGATTTGTCTATTCTTCTCCGGTTTTGGTTAATACTCCACACCAAACAGGAGTTGCGTAGTTTTGGTGGAAATTTGTCACGTGACTACGTTTTACGTTGTTTTGGCGGGAACATTTGACGTAATTAGACTCACGTGACGTTACGAGACTCATTGCGTGATACGTAATTATAGCAACGGGACTAGTGTTACGTCGTAATGCGTGACCAGCAGTTAGGAGTTTTTTGACAGGACGTGTCATGTGACTAGCCATTGCGGGAAAGTTGGGGGGGGGGGGAGGGGAAGGCTATCACTTGACTTGCTGTTACATCAGGTGACGTGATGTTAATCGCATGCCTACTTGTTATGTGGTTTAAGGCGGGCGCACGTCACTTGACCAGCTGTTACGGGATGTTATTTTAGTTACGTGATTAGCCGTTACGTCTTTCTGCCATAAACATGTCACGTGACTGGACGTTACGAGATTTTTAGCCCGTGACTGGCTGTTACGTGATGGAATGAGATCTTTAATCACGTAAGATACTGGTCTGTCATAGTAATTGTGTTTCCTGACGGACATATCGGCGGGCTGTTGTAGCAGCGAAACGCAAGTTTAGAAAAACGAAGGAAGCGCGTGATGGTTAATGAATATGGTAATTGTCATTCGTACTACACGGCGGAACGAAATGAGTTAAGCGCTCCTCTCAAGGCGTTATTTCATGATCTCTTTCTTTATCACAGAAGGGTTATCATATTATCGGGGCTGTGCTGTACTCATCATTGCCTTAAGCTAAACGACCGATGAAGCGCGCCTTATTGGCCTAAATGCCTTGTATAAAGGGACGAGGTGAATGGCTGAATCAAGCCCGCCGGCGAGCGTAACGTTGATCAGTCCCGCTGAAGCGTAGCCTCCACGATTATCTCCGGCGCGCTGCCGAAGTTAATCGCGGAGGCTATGGCTGAAGAACATCACGCGTGTGAAAGATACAGACAGGCAACCAGCTATGCGAGTATACGTCACGTTCATCTGTAGACTCTCACTGTGATTCGTGCCGTTATGTGCATCCAGATGGCATTAAGAAGTTTTCCCAGCAGTGTGCTCAACTTCCGGGTCAGCCCCGCCGCGGTGGTCTAGTGCCTAAGGCACTCGGCTGCTGACCCGCAGGTCGCGGGATCGAATCCCGGCTGCGGCGGCTGCATTTTTAGTGAAGGCGAAAATGCTGTAGGCCCGTGTGCTCAGATTTGGGTGCAAGTTTAAGAACCACAGGTGGTCGAAATTTCCGGAGCTCTCCACTACGGCCTCTCTCATAATGATATCGGTCGTTTTGCGACGTTAAACCACACGTATTATTATTGTTAACTTCCGAGTCAAAACGCTTGCAAGAATACCCACGGCGAATCCACTACGGACAGACGCAGACATCTGTAAAGCGCGCTTGGTTGTTAACGCGAATATATTTCGCACCATGCTTCCCAAAGAACTTAACGACGTCACTTCTGTCACGGAAATGATGTCAGCTACGAAACGAGTTAATTTTTAGTCACTTTCGCGAGGTGTACCTCAATTCACTTCCGACTTCTACCTCAGGTCAACACGCTTGCGATTGCAAGTTTACTATTCACGCCTTGCTCAGGAACGTATCTCAAACAAGTTTATTAAACAACTAGTCGTTGTGATAGTCTGGAAAGCCTGGTTAGCTCAGCGGAGCTTTTCATTCCAGTGACCTCCGATTTTTGAGGTAGTAAATGAACTCACTCACTCCCTCGCTCAATCGACTGATTTATTGATTGACATAATGGGAATTAAGCAGTAGGAGTGAAAACGCCATTGACGTCATTTCATTTCGTGCGTTTCGTGCCTATACAGAGCACGGCGGCATTACTGGCATGACAGCTAATCACGTTTCTTTTTTTCGTTGCGCAGCTCGTCGTCACATTTCTACTGATGGCGGCAGAGTGCGACGTATTGGGCTGGCAAGCGCGATCAGCGCCGTCCATCCGACGACCCTGCCACCTGACGACACGTTGGTAGCACATGCGCATCTCAACGATATCTGGAGTACACCCCCTTCATCGACAGCGTTTGGCGCTCTATCGGGTCTCGACGCAGCAATGACGGCGGTGCAGGCAACATGCTTAAATATAAAGTGGGATCGCAGTCATCCAGATGCCATAGGGCACGATGGATTCACTGGCATGACGTCAAATCTGTCTGTTTTCTTCGTACGGGTGAGCAAACGCTGCGACAAATGCTTTCGCTGAAATAACCTTTCTGTAGTTGGGCTGCCGTGCCCACAGCTGCTCTGCTTATTACTGTCTGAAATGCTATTTTACGTTGAGAAACTTCCGTTACTTTGTGGGGGACGTTGAAATGGACTCTTAATCTTGAACTGACCTAACCCTCCTCTTAGAACTGATTCAACAAGTTGTTGATGATGTCAAGGTAATTAAGAACGGCCGACTCGCTGCCATCGAATCTAATCTAGGAAAAGCAGCAGCTCTTGCACAAAATCCTCGTGTGTACCCGCGGAAAACAAATTACAGAAATCTTTTTCAGCTATGGAAGTCGAACTGGACGACCTTGAAAACTACTCGCAATGGTCCAATTTAATACTCTATGGAATTACAGAGAACGGCAACGAAAATGACAGTAACTTTGCCGGAATGGTTAATGAAGATGTCATAGAGAAGGTACTAGAACCCATGGCTATCGAGCGGATCTATAGACTATATAGAACTACCTTCTGTGAATAATACATGGCCTGTAATAGTAAAGCTTCCAGATTTCTGAAAAAAAAAAACCTGCTATACTGAGGAATTGCTATAAATTAAAGGCGTCGAAGATCGCGGTGAGAGAAGATTTCGATCCCCTTGTGCACAACATCAGAAACTGTGGCAAGCAGCTAAGGCAAAAAAACTGGCAGGTAAAAAAAAAAAAGGCAAATCTCGTGCTTGACAAGTGAAAAATCAATAAGGAAGTATTTCGATGGGATGAGGATGCAAACTGGATTTGACCTATTAGGCATAATCCTCAGCAAAAAAAAAAAAAAAAAAGAGAGAGAGAGAGAGAGAGAGAGAGAGAGAGAGAGAGAGAGAGAGAGAGAGAGAGAGAGAGAAAGGAACCTGCACACGTTGTGACCACACTACACCCAGAAACACTCCAAGACCGCGAACATAAACGTTCGCAGCATTATTCTAAAATGATCCTAGCTAGACTGATTTTTTACCTACGGTGTCGCACTCACCGAAATGTGGCGGACACGTGACGTCAGGGACTTAGAGATAACGCCGCCAAACCGTGTAATCTTACGTAATGACAGATCTGTACTCGTGGGGGAGGTGTTGCCCTCTTATAAATAAGATATGTTGCGTTCATGGCCCGCCCCGATGTCGAAGAAGTCGAAGCAGTATTTTGTAAAATGCACTTAACCACCTCTACAACGATAATTGGTTGAGTTTCTTGCAGCCCCTCGTCACCCTTAGAAGCAATGCATTTCTAGTATCAATAACTTTACCTTCACGCTCGTGCACATAGGCTTACACTGGTTGGTGATTTTAACCTTCCTGATATCGACTGCTTCACTATGAACCATCGGGCCCCTTCGTGCGACATCATTATTGATACGATGCTGACATTTACCCCCGTATTCTAGAACGTCCCTTCACTTAACGCTTCACCTCCACTTGAAAAAGCTGATGGGGGTGCCGTCTCAAGGCACGGCATATAACTGCATATTGGCCATAATCTGCTGTGATTCTTGAATAGCGCAGTGTCATTTTCTACCGAGCGGTGGCGCAGTGCTGTACTCTGCCAAGTGAAGGGTGGAATTCGAGTCGAGGAGCGTTTGTGAATACGGGGGTTAGTCTCTCTTAAATTGTTAAGGAACCCACTCATGTACAGGCGTGTTTCTTAAATATGCTGTAACTAGTTTTTTATTAGTGACCACTTTCCCACAGATCAGGCCACCATTGAACTAATAGATGGTATATCTGGTTACAACATAGTGTTGTGCTCGATTAGATTACGTGAGCTTATGAGGCATTCAAGTTCAGTTTTTCTTTATCTCGATTTTAGCAACGTGGATGGCGCTAGTTTTCTAGACCTCCTATATCACACAAATTTAGTTCATTTGAGCAGCTTGCTCGCCAACCAGATGTCAATAATGAAACGTTGTGGCAAAATTCAAAGAAGTTGTATCATACTGCATTTCTCGCTACATACCTGCTAAAACGAAGAGGGAAAAACAATTCAATTCCTGGATAAAGCAGAAAATTATTCATTCAATAAATGAAAGTACAGCACCAAAGAAAGTCTTCAAAACAAACACTGAATCCCATAATTACTAAGAACCTTATGGAAGCAACCAGTTCAATGAAAACTCAAATGAAAGCAGCCAAAAGTTGCACCTTTTATTTTCAGTTCACCTAACTTTCTAAATGGAGCACCTCAAAAGTTTGGGAACTGGTTAAATCCAAAAAAAAAGAAAGATGGTACAATGTCTACAGGAGAAAGCACTGACCAAGATGATTTGTTCGATAACTACTTTCATTCAATTTGAAATACTGATAACGATATGCCGCCGCTTCTCAAAATTCATAGCGTCAACCCCATTAAAGCTTTTTTACATAAAAGAAACAGGTATATTTGACCTTTTGCTAAAAACAAATATAAAAAAACAACAAGAGCCTGATAATACACCGAACTTGTTTCTCATCTTTTATGCCGAGTAGGTAACCAGACGTCTGTTATCACTTTTAACGCGTCTCTAACAAAATTCACGCTATGGTGGTTTCGGGACGTTAAACCCCAGATGTCAAATCAAAATTCACAATGACTGGAGAACGGCACAGGTGATACCAATCCATAAACCAGGTAGTAACGTTGACGGCGCTAATTATCGATCGATATTGAAGACAAGCATCTTGACATTATTTATAAGCATATAATCACTTACCTTGAAAACGAGCACAATTTTGTACCATATCAGTATGGATTTTTTGAAATATGTCCACCATTACGCAAATTACCGAATCAATAGATGGATGTTCATCGGTCATTGATCATCAAAAGCAGATCGACCATATTTCACTCGACTTTTCAAAATCATAACTAGGATCTTTATCGAAATCTAATTAAAAATGCAGGCTACAATAGGTAAAGGACCAGTCACAAATTGGATTAGCGCAATCTGACCAAGCAGATGCAGTTTGTGGAAATAAACCAGC
This sequence comes from Rhipicephalus microplus, assembly GCF_043290135.1. Lineage (NCBI taxonomy): Eukaryota > Metazoa > Arthropoda > Arachnida > Ixodida > Ixodidae > Rhipicephalus > Rhipicephalus microplus. Next base: position 1,631,527 of record NW_027464640.1, on the reverse strand, counting down.
AAGCATCGGAACTAAGGGAAGTTACGTCAGCTGTACCGCAGGGCAATGTCTCGGCTCTTATTATATTCCTTATTTTTATTAATGATTTTCACCGATTCTATAGTATGAATGTGAAGCTTTTTAGCAATTATTGCATCATTTCTAAGAAAATTAACTCTCTTTCATATCATGTTGTCCTCAGCCCTAGTACGAGTGTTCGATTGGTGCACACAATGGCACATGATTCTAAATGTTAAAAACTCAGCCTTGTAACAAATAAACAAAACATATCATACATTGCCGACACTATTGACGACACACAAGTGATTTCCCTTGAACAACACAAGTATTTATGACTAGTGATTTTTAGTGACTTTAGATGGGAATCACATGCCAATTACGTTACATCTTTAGCCCTAAAAATATTATTTTTTCTTTAAAAGACGGCTACGGACCGCGCCATCTGAAACAAAACTGTCAGCCTATAAGACCATAATTCATTTATTAATAAAATACGCCATCTTAGTCTGTCTGGTTCCTGGCCACTAACAACCTAAATAAGAAATCAGCCCCGTATCTGCTTGTTACACAGCAAATATCGTCGAAAGACGATAGTCTTGCATCTGGAGAGAGTGAACAAAACGTTCGTTTGATGTTCTGCGCAAGAAAGTTGGTGAATGTTATTCCGGAAGGGCTGCGTTAGAGTGCCTCGAGCGTGTAGCGGAGGCGAACGAACGCATCAAGTCACGTCAATTGTGAGACATTAGCGCTATCTGGCAGTTATCTTGGAAAACGAAGCGTGCAACGTGCGTGCCCGTCTCGGAGGCGATATGGTGTAGAACGCAAGGTGAAGGGTAGGTGCCCTCACAGTGTCTTAGCAAAGCGTTGGAAACACTTGCCTTTTCGGGCAAGCGGTGCATCGTCAGCGCAGCGTGATAAGCACTGCGGTTGGAATTACTTATATGTGCATTTTCTAGTAAAAAGACACACATACAGAATATTGACATGTTGGTATGGTGCTTGAAATATGCGCAATAATTGCTTTCTAATTGAATATCGCACAAGTATTAACGCTAAATCTTGAGCAATTATTGGTGGACGCTGCGGATGGGGTCGGTCGTTTGAAGTATTGTTTGGTGCTGTTTAGGGTATTGTTAAGGGAGGACAAACCGACGAATGTACAGAGAGACAGACCTAAATTTTTGTGTCCAAGGTCCCCAAAAAAATACTATCGTCTTTAAAAGATAGAAGGTGTACAAAGAAAGAAAGGTTAGATTTATCTACAAAAAAAGTTTCCTCGATTCACCCACTGAACTAATCGCAAGAGCTGGGCTGCTAACATTACAAAATGGCACTAAACTCGCACGCCTGAAAATGCTCCTGCAACTTATTCATGCGCAGCTAAACGTCGACAGCTCTATAGTCGGCTACAACTTTTGAAGGCAGCGTCATTTTCCCCTCTAAGGCAGATGCACACGAGCCTCCACCAATAGGCGCGCACTTCAGGTGACGTCATGAGCCGGACGGCCAGTGACCCTGCTCACGGAGGACATGCTGCCTTCGTTGTTTTCAGTTCAGCGCGCAAACAAGTGATTGTTGGCAGCAGTGTGATAAGATATCTGGGCGTATAGCTGCCCGAATGAGATATTGAGCTCACCAACGATAATCAGGGAACATTAGTATTTCAGTTCAGATATGCCAGCATTGAAATGTGTTTCTATGCCACTTCTCAAATCGAGCATGATGTGCGATGGACGTTGCTTATCGGCATGTGCAATCCAGCATGTGCTGTAGCATTTCCATCATTACAGTTTTACCAAAGCACTTGTCACGATACACAAATCTTATTTATACTGACAAATACGCTTTTTAGAAGCAGTCACTTTTTTTTTCCCCGCGGGACTATTTCTTTCGTCGCGGAGCGATTTGGCTGCTGCATTTCGCTCATCTGGGTGGGGCTTCTCCGGTCTTCTAAAGTTGTACCCGACTATGAATTCATATCTATTTCGGAAACCAGACAGTCACGCCACAAACATCCATGGACATTACAGGCATACATTTTCGACACCAACTGCTTCAATTATTCTTTTTTTCCCACAGTCAGTAAGAGAATGAGATTGGTTGCCCGTCTGAATATCAAACAGTAAAGATTTCAATAAATTTTTGAAACTTTACTTGATAAACATATTCATGCCACCCATATTTGAACTAGTGTTTTTTTTTCCTCGGATATTTTTTGGACTTTTACAATATTTGAGTGCTTTTTTTTCATTTATCAATTTATCAGTGCAAAATGTAGTCAAGTTTCTTTCATGTTAATTAGTAACATTTTTCTGCGTCATAATGAAGACAGCCTCTAGGTGCCGTTTATGTGTTTTAAATCATTTTTGCCACGTAGCAAGAGGTTCTCTACATTCAATGCAGTAATATAGATTATCTGTAGTCATGCCTCTTCACTTTTTCAATGTATGTGTATCTCTTGTAGGTTTGGGTTGCCTGGCAGTATATAAAAATAAATAAATAAAATTAGAAGTAGTTTGTGGATGACGAAAACGTGAAATAACTTCGCTCTATTGAAATTGAAGGGGAGCGGTGTTGGAACTGTTAAAATCTTCTATTTTTTCGTTTATATTTAATTAGGGACTGCGCTATTACGATAGAGACGCCCTTGTATTTAACGCTCGCACAAAGCCGCGACCACTGGTATAAATACACGATTCCCTTCAGTCTAACCTGCTATTCTATTGAAAAGGGATCAACCATTCCTTTGAGCAGCCGAGGCACGCAACTATACCGGGACGAAATTCTTTCATGCTTGCCTGCGCCGCGCTCAACTACTGGTTTATGCCGACATTCGTAAAAAAGCGTTTTGCTTTTTGTTTTCTTTTACCCCTACACGCAACTTGCGGAGGCAAAAAAAAAAGTACTTTCTGCTCTACGGCAAAACTGAGTGTGTTTGTTCGCGCGGCCGCTTGCCTGGGTGCGCGTAGGAGGAGAAGGAAGCTAACGGAATCATACAGAACGGGGGTGTTTGGACCACCGAGCAGCCTTTCACTACCGACACAATCGACCGACGTCCTCTGTTGCTCCATCTCTCCTTTTTACTCCCCACTCCCGTTTCCCTGCACGACCGAACGGTGGCACGTTCGACGTTCTTGTGATTGCTGGATTTTCCGCTTTCTCCCGTTTGGAAGCTGACCCCACTAATAACGGTTGGAGAGTTGCAGCGAGTCTGCGCATGACAGAAGGACGCTATATAGAAGACGTGAAAACTGGGCACGTCGCGCACCAATGCTCCTCGAGCTGCCTGGAACAATGAATTTTCTGTTTTTTTTTTTTTGCAGTAAGCTCGGAAGTTGGGGCAAGTGCCCCCTATTATATTTTGTTTTTAAGAGAAAGGGGATAACAAACGAAAGAAACAAAATCTTGCGTCGCCATCCGTCTGCCAAACCCGGAAGAAAAGGCTGCAATAGACAGACTTCCGGTGTATTTCGTGTTTACGTGAAATGTAGATCTGTCCGCAAAACATTCCGGAAAGCGTTAACTGCGATAAGACCAATATTTTGTGTCCTATGGGCGCACGGCCATCAAGTGAGGGAGTCATAGCGTACGACTCAAACCACATTTGCCTGATGTATTCCTTGGCTTCTGCTTCCTAAATAGCACGCTGCGCTTTTTTTTTCTTTCTTTCTTTCTTTCTTTCTTAACACACAGAAAACGCTTGCATGTAGCTGCGGTATACATTATTTGCCCGCAGAACTAACAGGGCAGCGTGATTGCTTTCTGCAAATTGTTCCTTTTTTTTTTCTTTTTCATAGTTGAAGACGCATCCTTTACTGTACGGAGTCAGTTTGGACCACGTGTTAAACGTGGTTTGATTGGTTTGCGTGCGATGACGTTTGCATTTAGGCTCACAGAAACGCGGCAACCAAGGCCGGTAATTGAAGTCCCTTTTAACAAGCACAGCATTTCCTGTTAAAACAGCGTCATTTATTCTTAGCCAACACGGCGGCTAAAGCCGCGAGGGTGGTTCTGTTCCACCAGTAATGGGAATTTCTCAAAGAGCCCGTCTTCTCTTTTGACGAATCTTCGTCAGTCCAACGTACAGAAGTGTAATTCGACAAATGAAAGGCAAATGGAAGCGATAGTGGGTATGGAGGGTGGCTAGAATAACGAAGAAACAAAAAAGAGGCGCGCTCGCGTTTGAGACGGCCGAGCTTAAACCAACACGCTAGAGCACACGCACGCGCAAACACTATCGAAGTTGGCGAGGAAACTAAATCAGCGGCGTCCCGGCGGCATCCGTTTCGGCGTGCGGGAGGAGGGCGGCGCGCAAAATCGCTGCACGTCCCATCCGCCCCTTTTCCCCTTTTCTTCCAATTAGGGAGAGGGCTCCGCGGACGAGCCGAAGCGGCGGGTTCGCGCGCTCGGAAACCGCTACACGTCCGTGGTCTCCCTGGCGCCAGCCCGCGAGAACTGCGCCGGCGGGGAAGCTGCAAACGGTGCAGAAAGTTGGCACGCGCGACTGCATAGTTCACCGAGGGAAGCGCTTTCGTGACTCCATGCGCGCGCGTATCGGCGTCGCTCGAATTGTGCGTCGCGCCCACACGCACGCGTCGCTCCGCTTGTGTTAAACCTTACCGCCGGAAATTTCGGAACACGGAGGTCGACGCCCACTGAATGCAGCCGTCGAATGCGGGTTATCAGCGGCGCTGTTATATACCTGTTGGAGACAGATACGGAGGGCAATGAGAAACAGAAGGCTGATAGATCAACCAGTCAAAAACATTCTAGCTTTTACCCGGTGTTGAGAAAATGGCGAGGGCGAAATGATGGAAGGAGAATACACGCAGAAAGAAAGAGTGAAAAGGAGTTAGCGGGTGGCGCGTGAGTGTCGTTCAAGTAAGTCACTCGGACGCAGGAAATACACCAACTTTTGCACCTTTTGATGTCCGGAGTGCACGCAAGATAGTGCGCTTCAACACCTCCTACTCTGAAAGCGGCCGTAATTGAGGACCGATGCTCTATGTCTTCCACGCAGCTGCACTCACCTCGGGAAGCACATTGCGCCATCTTTATTGAATATAAAGAAGTGTGAGCTCATGAAAAACACCCCAGTTAACAGTTGGCAGGGTACGAGATTCTCACTTCACGATAGTCCACTCTTGATGTGGATAGCCGCATGGCCCTGGCAGGACAGACGAGAACAGGCAAGACTGGGCAATGAAGAAGTAGGACGCGCACTGCGTGAGCTTGGAATCATTGATATTAGCAGTAGTCATGCAAAACAAAGGTGAGTACTCCCGTGGAAACTTTGACGAATGACGGCGTGGTCCGTGACTCTTCCTTCAACCGATTCGAATCTGTTTACGGTGATAAATCTTTCAGTGTGCCTGAATGACCAGCCAAAAACAACGTCGTGGCCTTCGCGTCTAATACGCACGAGATCCAGCGCCACCACAGAGGCAATAACCATAGCCCTGGCAATCATAGAGGCAGGGAGGAGAGGACGCTCAGCGTATATATCGACAGACTCACAAGCTGACTGTCGCTTGTATGTTAAAGGCACACTTCCCAGATGTGTCATTGATATTTTGGGGCCCACGCCGACGGAGGTACATGGCGTCGCCCGGTGCCCAGGACATGTGGCCCTGAGCGAGAACGAGGAGGCAAACTGCGTAGCTCGCGGACTTACTGGCCGAGACGCAGGACCTTTCTCAGGGTGCCTCTCAAGCTCCCGTGAAGAACACAACATACTCCCCTCTACCTTTTGCCTGTCCCCGGCACACACTTTCTACGACGACAAAGAACAATGCCTCCTCCCTCCCTCACTCCCCCTTTTCCCCCGTACCTTCTCCTCAACTGCGTGGTAAGAAATTGCTAAGCCATTAGTTCACAAGTTCACCAATAACGTGCGTGCGTGCGTGTGTGTGTGTGTGCGCGCGCGCGCGCGCGCGCGCGTGTGTGTGTGTGTGTGTGTGTGTGTGTGTGTGTGTGTGTGTGTGTGTGTGTGTGTGTGTGTGTGTGTGTTTCGAACATACCTTCCGGGGGAAAATTGCTAGTTTGATCAGCACTGTTGTGGCATCGAGTAAGATTTGTTTCGTTCTGCGCACTGCTAACCTTCGCCAGGGCAGCCATATACTCGCGTACAGTAAGAGCCCAGAACGTGCGTACTTTGGCGTTGCGTTTGGTTCTTAGGCACTGCGCCGTGCTCCCGACCGGGTTGCAGAAATTAGGTGCCTTTTCTCATCTTCTAACCACTACCACCACCACCATTTGGTTCTCGCTACAGCCCTAATTTCTCTAGAACTTCTAGAAGTATCTATTTTCACTCCGATAGGTTCTCACACCAATGCTACACCAAAGAGCTTTCCTTCAGCGTGAGAACGCTCGGTTATACGGCGAGGGATGCGGTAGCAATTAATTAAATTGACCACAACCGTTTATGCGCGGACTCAACGAAATGGGTGCTCGCACATATACGTCCGCATACACACAGGGCTCGAGTTCAAGTCAGAATGCGAGGTTGGAGCAGCGTGACGGCGGCCCTCCTCCGGCCAGCGCCGCTTCCGCCAGGCCCACGGTTGCGCTATAGTCACGCTCCATAAAGCCGCGGCCACCCATGCAGGCATGGTCGCCATTCGCAGCAACGCTTGCCACACGTGACGCCGCGCCGTGCCTGGCGGGGAGCGAACCAACGTTAAACGAGGTACAGGGGGCGCCTCGCTCGTCTGTTTTGCACACTTTCGACCGGCGTCACCCCTTAATCTCGGCCGCGTGCACGAGCGTGCAGCAATGTGGCTTACGGGTGTCACATTCAGTTTGCGCGCGCGAGCGTGTCTGTGAGAGGGCGCGCGAGTTCGTTTCGCCCATTCGCAGCTTAGATATTAACGCGGTGCCCGAGGAAAGCAGGGGTGGCCTCCGTTAACCACGGCAGCGGAGGCGGCATAGAATAAAGGATTCCTTCTCTCTCTCTCCACCAACGGGAACCGGGGCCGAGTTAATTACGAGCGCTTTGTGCCAGTTGAGAGTAGTGCGAGAAAAGCACCGCCGTTAGGTGGGAAAAGTAGATTTTGGTGCAGCCCCCTCTGTTTCTTTCTACCCGCAATTACGAGCCCGCGTGCACCAGCGAACGTTTCTGCATGGCCTTCGTTCTGTTTCTTTCTTTCTTTCTTTCTTTCTTTCTCTCTTTCTTTCTTTCCTTGTTTCTTTCTTTCTTTCTCTCTTTCTTTTCATTTCGTTCTCTGTTGAATGACTCGCAGTTGCTGGGCCATCCAAGGCCGGCCCATTGATACCCGTCCCGCTATTGCTGTCTCCGCTGTCCGCACACATGTTTCTGTAACGAAACTGCGCATTCCTATATGACCTACGGCATTATTTTTATGCCCAGCGAAACCCGTCTGCTCTCTCTCTCTCTCTCTCTCTCTCTCACACACACACACACACACACACACACACACACACACACACACACACACACACACACACACACACACACACACATACACAAATGTTCCTATAGGTTATAACGTTTCGTTTGAGCGTACTTGTGAACCCAACGCGTGTGCGAGCTCTCCTTTCTCTCATTTTTTTTCCCGATCTTTCAAACTCCCTCATCCCTATCCCCAGTGTAGGGTAGCATACCGGTCACTCCAGACTGGTTAACATCCCTGCCTTTCATTTTCCTCCTGTTCTTCCTTGAGCGTACTTCGAGCGCAAGTGACGTCGGACTACGCCATATTAGTAATGCCAGGCAATTGCAGCGAACGCCTAGGAACACAATGTGTCGCGACTTGGGGGACAAAAGGTACATTTCATTTGATGTGTACGACGACGTTCAACAACAGAGACGCACAGATGCAAAAAGGTACAACAATATGCGACACAATTCTGCAGTTATTATAAATATAACCACTGCTGGACGGAGCCTCTCCCCAGTGATTCACAATTAAAGCTCTCTTGCGCGATCTGGTGGCACTTTCTGCAAGTGAACTTATAGTTTATTCGCCCTATAGAGCGCTCTGCGATCCCTCCCTGCCTTCTCTCTTTCTCTCTACTTTCTCCTCCACACAGAAATGCTTATTTTGGCATTTGCTACCCAGCTATGAAGAAATGTTTGGGATACGTTTCTGCTGCTATGGACTCGTAACATGACACATTTGCCGGTACAAAAAAAAAAAAAAAGGCGCGAGAAAGTGGGGAAGGAACACTAACAGGGCAAAATGGGCAGGTTTGTGAGCCTGTCTTTCGCTCTTGTGTATTTTTTAATGCAGAATATTACATGCGACGATAACCAACTGAACCAAGAAGAAGCTTTCTTACACTCGTAAAAATGGCGCACAACCGAGCCAAAACATTGTGATGTTTAACCAACGCTTTCGCTCATTGACATCCAAGCTCGACATGTATAATGGATGACTGCGCTGATACGACTCGTTATTACTAAATACTTTACCCTATTCCTTGTCCGCCTCGGTGGTGCAGGCTTATGACGGTGAAGGAAAATAAAAAGAGAAAGCGTGACGTCACGCAGCTAGCCTTGACAAGCCAATCCGTTTTGAAGCCAGCAGTGTCTTCCCAACAAATGACCTTTTGCACAAGATCACGCTAGCCACGAGACTTGGCTATATTTCGGAGCATGGCGCCCGGTGGCTTTTGACCGAAACGAAACGTGCTTGTTCGGGGGCAGACCGGCCGACTCACGCGGGAGGTTCAAAAACGGAACACCAGCGAGAGTACTTCAACCTGCCGCACTATCTGGCACTTTGATCACGCGCTGGGCCGACACGGTGGGCTTCACTCGTGTGACGTAATGCTGCCTCCTTTCTTCTTCGGCGAAATGCTAGAGCCCTGTGTACTAATGCTAGAGCCCTGTGTATCAGATGGCCCAAGTCTCTGCAGCCCTATGCAACGACTTGCCTCATAATCATATCGTTGTTTGTTAACGTGAAAACCCACATATTACAATACTATATCTTCCTTTCAGTAGTTGCTTGAAAGTGCTTGAATGACTGAACCTACTGAAGACGCGGAAAGCTGAGGCTGTGCCCTATCACTGCTAATCGTCACTAGGGAGACATCGCCCCCCCCCCCTTTTTTTTTGTTCCCTTTCGTGAAGAAACGATAATCAGCATATTACTGTCGACATTATTTAGATAGTTTACAGCAATATCTACACAGAAAATGATTGCGCATGTGGCGGAAAAGCACGAATTCTCAACGAGGCGTTCTTTTACCGTCCAATGTCATGTGAAAAAAAAAAGTGAGGGGGGTTTAAAGCTGTAGAAGCTCGCAACGGTCCAATATAATCGTAAGGATAGTGTTTAAGCAAACCGAAGCTGAATTCGCACAAACGGCCAGGGACATCGCAGGATCCACACATGGGGTAAATAAAGAAGAAAGCCCTATAAGGGCCTTATTATTGTCATCGTTACGCTTTTGAGATAGTAGAGTCTACCGATAAGCTGTCTACAGCCTTGGCCTGAAAAAAAAAAAAAACTACAACAACGAAGCAACGCAAGAGACGTCAACGCACGTACACGGGGCGCCAGGGGGCGGTGATCGTCGTGCATACGGCGCCATTACTCATGCGACGTCCCGCTTCGCTCGGTGCTCGAGTATGAGCCGCTTTGAAAAATGGTGCGATATCTGCAGAAAAAAAGGGAAAGAGCCCTGTGCAATGAGCGGGGGGGGGGGGGGGTTGCAGGGATATACCGTGGATGTGGTGTTGGCAGTGGTATAACCGTAAGCGGCGATAACGACGGTGTTAATTTTTAGTCCCGCCATTATAACTTTCAAGCCTGCGTCGCGAGCAGCGAGGGATGTCAGGGTGATTATGTTAACTGCGGAGCGTGGCCTACACTGGTGCTTAACACCTCGGCAAGGATAGAACAGTATTCAGGGTAACGAGAGCATGGCAGTAAAGAAATGAACCAAAGCGAAACGCGAAACCCAGAAAGCGGTGAAGCAGGGAGTGTGTGCTGGTGTTTCCCAGAGTGAAATCCTCACTTTTTACTGCTTCATTCACCACCGGTACACTTTTTTAAATTAGGACATAAACTCGCTCTTAAGGCCGCAATATCTTGTGCGTATATATGCGTGCTGCACAACTCCAGTGATGCAAGCAGATGCATACTTATATGGACATGCCTAGGCCGACTGTCGAAATGGTCCTGTCGTCTCCTGCCAGCTGACCTTCACTGCAGCGACGCAACCAGTTATGACCGCTGGATACACGATGATACATTCCACGATACACTACCGGTACACTTAAAATGGGATTCACACGAGAGAAAAGTACACGGGGGATAAAGGCGGAGCCTAGTGACGTCAACAGGTGAAGTAAGTCCCCCCAAATTTCCCTCAATCACACGGGCGAGGCGAACGGTGGGGGAGGTCAGTGCGGCCAGAGCCTCCATCATGTAATGGAGCGGGAGCACTGAAGAATTCTTTGACCCCCAGCCATAGATATCGGCAAGCTTTCGTCTTGGACTCGCTCGCTGAATTCCGTGCCGACTGGTTGTGCCCTTGCGTTATCCGTCGACAGCGTAGCTCTGGCCGACTGGACTAGCCACGCCATCTCCTGTTGGCGACAAAAGCTCTCGCCAGTGGTGCCCCGTCCTCGGACTCATGCAACCATGTCCTTCTGTCCTGTGTTTTCCTTACTTCCGTCGCTCCCTGTCCCTGCGCCTCGCTCTGTCCTTCCTCTCTCTCTATCTCTCTACCTTTTAGTCCTATCCTTTTCTTCCCTTCTCTACCCGCATCCCTCGTGAGCTACTGTTGAGGTGTCCTCCCCCTGAGAGACAGTTACGGGGCTCACTTTTCTCTTCTTTTCATTTAAAATCACTCCCACCCCCCTTTCGTACTGAAGGTGGGGGGGAGAGAGGGTTCAAAGCCGCGTTGAGTCTTGACTGGAGAAGGTGAAAAGCACTGGTGTTTCTTGGGTGAGGAAAGTGCTGGTGTGGTTTGAGGGAAGTGCGCGTTTCGCACCCCCCCCCCCCCTGCCGCTTTGCTTTTAGAAACTTTCTTGTTTATATGTCTTTTTTTTTCTGGAATGCAGACGCGGCGTTGTCCTTGGTTTGGCTCGTCACCACAAGCTTTTCTTTTTTTCCAAAAACGAACTCGCACAAAGAGACATTCCAAGGAGCGTCATTAACAACGGCTTTTTTTTTTCGACTACGAAATTGCTCACAGCCTTTCTGACACGTCAAATACGGTAGATAGGAATTTGAGTCGGTATATAGGAAGTTGAGTTGGTAGATTGGAATTTTAGTATCTCTCGATTTCAGCTGGCTTTCTAAGGAAGATTGTGCCATTATAACATTTCTCTCATAAGAACAGCCGAGAACGGAAGAGGTCTAGCCTAATAATATTTGACATTTATCTGTACAAGCGTTTCATGATAATTTCGAAACACAAGTTAATAAAATACCACTTCTGTCTTCACTATGCAAACTCAGCCAAAGACTACGCTGCATCAGTGCAGCCGATAAAGTAAAATGTGAAGTATGTCATGTTTCTGAAAATAAAAAGCAGTTCTCGGATTTTACGGCTGCTTATATTTTAAGCGTCTAATCTTGAATAAAGAGGGCCGTTTAAAAATTTCGTTATTAAGTAAGACATCTCCATTAGGCTGAACAAGCAGAGCAGTAGCAGCAGCAGTAACATGAAAAAACGGGCGATGTCACAATTCTCGTCAGAATAACCACTTTAAAACAAAAATAAATATCACTCCATAGAGATGGCAGCGCTCCATCACCTGCTTGACTAACGTCTCCCACACACCATTCTTCAGGTTAGTTTTACCACAGCGAGGATATTCTTCGGGGACTCGCTTGCTGGATTTCGGGCTTTACATCTTTACTCCTATCCTTTTTATCCCTCCTCACCCCCATCCCTCGTGAGCTACTGTGGCGGTGTCGCTCACTGAAGCAGACAATAACGGGGCTCACTTTTCTCTTCTTTTCTCCTTTTAAGAGTCACTTTATATTCTTCCACGAAGAAAAAGAAAAAAAAGTTGCTTCGTCGTTCATTTTCGCCATCATGGTGGACGCAACTCTGGAGCGTAATAACAGCCGCCGCCACCGTGTTCTGCAGGCACTGAAGGAGAGAGGGCTACAATGTGGCCAGAGACCCACGCGAAATTCCGCTACATCTCCGCTGCACGGGGATCGCTTGACCGGTCGGAGAAACGATCTCCGCCTCCTTCTATAGGAGCCACAAGGAGGTCGCGTCGACACACTAACCCGTGACGTCGTTGTCACGTGATGCGCCATCCTCTCCTCTCCTCCGAGGATTTCTCTTTCGTGTGAATAAGCATAATCACTTTGCATATATCTACAACAAGTGCTGTTTTATATAGATCACTTCATTGTAGAGATGCATGTTCGTGTCTCTGGTTTTAGATAATAAACTTGCGCCTCCTGGTATATATTGTCGGGGATTAGGCCACCACTGATAAGTGAAACATTACGTTTTAAGAAGTAAAGACGAAACTTCAGCTCATAATGGGCAGATTATGGACTGGTTGCAAATGGAGGGATGCACCCCATTTTCGTGATGCGATACGTGTTTATGATGGACGGTGTCGATGATATGTCACGCACGCATGGGCGTCGGCAGGGGGGTGTAAAAGGAGCATCTGCCTCCCTAAACCCACGCCAGGACTTCCCTCCCGTGTTGCTCCCCCTCACCTACCACGAAGCAAGAAACACTAGCTTGCACCCCCCCCCCCCCCCAAAAAAAAAAAGGAAATCCTTCCGACGCCCCTACACACAGGCTCGACGAGACTCTTTGGTGCTTCGCCCTTAATGTTATTATTTTTGCAGAAGTTAATCGCAATATCGGGGGTTAAGTGTCGAGTAAACAGAGACAGAAAGAAACAAAATGTGAAAGAGAGGTAGAGGGTGTGCCATACAAGCAAGGGACAACACAAAACACGGGAGCGATGCGAGATGATGGAGTAATTACTAGGGGCGTCGGAGGAGGAGAGGTGAGAGCGTGAGCTCAAGTACCAACGAAATCAACCAGTGGACGAAGAATAAATCGGAACGGGAAAAGTGTCTCCAAGCGACAAAAGAAAAAAAGTATAAAAAAGAAAGGTCGTAAAACACAGGGGGCGTGCATGCTGATAGCATAAAGAACTGACCCCCTCTCAAACACCAAAGAAGAAAAAAGAAAGCCACTTGAAAACGGGCAGGAAAAGCGCGAGATAACGAGTGGACACAATAAGGGCACACTGTACCGCTCCGAGGTGCAAGGCGCCCTGCCCAAACGCGAAACTCTCGAGGACACCACAAATTAGGGGTGAAAATTTAGGGGACGCAGATTCGCGCGGACGCGGGCCCTATAGCTCCTCGGGCTGAACAGAAGCAAATAGTCACGAGCGGGGACTGCAATTTACGCTGTCGAACGGACGAGAAAGGTAAAAGAACAAAAAGAGTTACGATTATCTATATATTTCGAGGAACAACCAGTACGTGACGGTGTCCCGGAGAAGCGGTAAGACAAAATAAGAAAAAAAAAATGAGAAAGAACGGCCTCTCGGACGATATTAGGGGTCTCTCATCGCTTCTCTGAATGCTCGCCCAGCGTTGAGAGGAGTGCCCGTAAATTTAATAGCCATAATAAAAGAGAAGACGGGGAAAAGGCGGGGGATGACGCCTAGGTGATGGAGGTAACGGCTGGAGAAGACGCGGAGGTGAGGGCCTCACCTAGCATAAGCGTGGATGGGGATTAAGGGAGGTAAAAAATCAACAGAGCAAGCAGGGCACGAAAAAAAAAAATAAAGAGCTCCGAACACGTGGCGCTTAACTGGGCTTTTATCTTCAATGATGGCGAGGCGTCGGAGGGCGAACATGGCGGTGGTATGATACGAGCACTGCAGCGCCACCACTTGGGTGGGGGGTGGGGGGTGCTGAGAGCGAACTCTCGGAAACAAGATAAATAAAAGAGAATCGGCGCTAAAAGAAAAGTAAGAGATAAGTGTTCGGAGCTGGCGAACAGGTCTTGTGCTTTGCAACGAAATACGGGCTCACCCAAGATGGTCTAGGTTGGGAGAAAGGAGGACAAAATAATAAGCTGCTGCTGCTAAGTGGCGTTATTGTGCCATTTCGTCCCTATTTCAGCTTTCACGACCCTATTTAACGTATCTTAAACGGGCGCTGTTCTCCTTTAATCCACCATTTTCGTTTTCAATACAATCACTTGTACACTTATCTCGGCTGCCATCTGTTTTTGTTTATTTCTCTCTTCTCAAGTACTCGTGTAGCTTTGTTGTTTTTGCATTGCGGATTCACTTCGTGTTCGTTTTTTTGTCTTGATTCGCTTTATTGCACCTATTGCGTTTTTTCTTTCGCACTAGGCAATGGAAGCGAGTGCAGCTATGTAGGTAGCTAGGTAGGTATATGGAAGTAGGTAGGTAGGTAGGTAGGCACGTAGGTTGGTAGGTTGGTAGATAGATAGATAGATAGATAGATAGATAGATAGATAGATAGATAGATAGATAGATAGATAGATAGATAGATAGATAGATAGATAGATAGATAGATAGATAGATAGATAGATCTGTCTGGTGGTCTATCTACGGGCATTCATTTATACATTAATGCTTGGACTCTCACAACACATAATAAGTGCTTATGTGTTCTGTGATTGTTCTTTTGCGTAAAATTTCACATATGCGTGGATATTACCTGATAAAGCAGTTTTTTATCAGCAGTAATAATATTATTGTTGACGTGACTTTACGTTCCGAAATCACAGTAAGACTTAGGCACCCCTAGAGGTGGCCATACAAAAATTTGACAAACTGGGATCTTTCAGCGCCTAAGTACACGAGTATCTCGCATTATTACCTTGATCAAAAGGGAGACCACCGTGCCCGAAATATAACCCGATCAACCTTCACAGCCTAGTACCGTAACATTGTGTATACCTCGGTGCCTCATCTTTAAGCAATCTACGTCATCATTCGTTTTGAGTGATGGCAGCCGAAATCGTTGAATAAAAGGAAAAGTTTAGCGCACAGAAATGATTATAGGGACGCGAGGAAGATAAAAAGAAGACTTGCCGAGAAGAGGGCGCAAGAACACTTTTTTTGCGATTATCTTTTACCTGAATAAAGGTTGTCGGAACACACACGCGGAATCCTGCGCACCTCTCTCTTTTGTAAACCTTAGTTGTGTTCGTTTGCGACATCGAAGCTATTCTTGCGAGTTCCCCAGAGCCCGCTTGCTACGCATATTTGAAAGCTGGTGCACCACCGGAAACATCGGAAAAATTCCCGACCATGGCTCATAATAACGCAGAAAAAAAGCAAAATAATAATAAATATAATCAGTCGTAACCTACTCGGAGTCAAGGGAATGTGAATTATACTAAAGAAACATATCCTGCATCGCACGTTTTGACTGTGTTGGAGCCGCCAGCTTGGAGTGGCGTCTGCGCTTTTGCTTATCGTACTGTCGGCACGGACGACGCCAGTTTCGATGTCCGGCGAGACGTCTTTCTCACGGAATTCCACACTTTTTTTTTGTTATTTCATAGCATCGACGACACGATGCCACTCATTGCGACCGAGCAGATCGCACAGGGAAACCTGAAAAGCCCGGAGCTTCTGCGAGGAAAGCGATCAATGGGAAAAGGCTGAAGTGCCGTAAGCCTGATACGACGAAGTGCGTGGTACCACGGAAGCTTTTAGTCCGGCCAGGCGCAAATGCACGTGCCGGTAATGTCGGAACGTGTTTTTTTTTGTTTGCTTCTTTATTTGTTATCCCCGATTCACGAAGTGGCAACGCACTCAACCAGAAAGGAGTGGCCGCCCGAAAGAAGGCTCTCGCTCGTGCAGGGGGAACCGGTTGTAACCGCCGCCGCTCAAGCCTCCTGTCGAGAGCGCCGGCGGGAATCAGGGGAGGGTGATGCTCGCGCCCTTTTCCAAACCGAAGTCAGAGCTTCGTAAATTTCGCGGTTGTTGCCGCGAAGTACCATGACCCTCGAGTATGGTCGACTGCTTCTACGTCGGAAAAGAAATGGAGGGAAAATAAAGCACGAAACGAATGAAGCATCAACTAATGCTTCTTTTTTTCTGTTCCTAATTTGTGGGGCCGAGCGTTGAACTTGTTTGCGTGAGTTCGTTCCTTGTTTCGACTGTACCGCATCGCGCGCTTTCCTCACTGCCGTGCCGTATTGCTCCACTTCTAATTGACATGCCCAAGCAAGATCGAGTTTTGCGCAGAAAGCAAAACATAAAAGAGGAGCATTTTTTTTTAAATTTTCTTTCTTACCGGAATTTATCCGAGGTTACAAAGTTTCGTTATTATCCGGCCTGCATAGCTGCGAGGCGAATCTCAATTATTTATCATGGCCTTTGTTTGTTCCTTCGCAATAAGCAAGATTAAAGGATAAAGTGCGTCGGCGTACTAGACACTGGTACCCAGGCAAAATCGGATCTTGGGAAGAAGAGGTTCGAAGAGGTACGAAAGAGCTGACAAAAGGACGAAAAATAAACCTCGAAGAGATCGGGAGCAAACGCGAGCGTATCGTCCTTTTTTATTATTGTTTTCTTTGAGTTACTAGAGTACTATAACGAGCCTTTGCTGCCCCTACATACAGAGAGATGCAAAGCAGAAACGAAAAAGGCGGGAGTGGAACGCACGCGCAAAGCGAGCACGAACGTAGCCGTCTCGATCGTCAAAGGTGATCGGCGGTTACGATGGCATCGATGACAGCAAGGCAGGGCAGCGGGGCAGGAAAGGCTGAGCAAACGTGCAGCGCGGCCCGTGAAACGAGGAACAGTAGCATCGACACAAAGCCGAAAGACGGAAAGATAAAAAGTGACCAGTGACGGGAAAAGAAAGAGAAGAATTAGAGCTTAGATTCTGTGTTTGATTTTTGTCGTTCAGTTTCAAGGAAGGGGGAGGGATTCGATTTCTCTCCCTTTCACGAGGAAGCGTTGCGGACGGGGACGACGCGGTGATTTAGAAGAAAGAGAGGGAGAGAGCGACGAAAAGACGACCGGAAGAAAGTGAAAGAGGGCAAGCTGGCAGAACCCCCTTGCATGGCTTTCGATGGAGATGTGGAAATTCACTGGGAGACAGACAAGAAGGGACAGCGGCGGAGAGATAGAAAGGAAACGTACAAAAAAGGGAAGGAGAGGGAAGTATATATATCTACAATGCGCCACTGCAGGCCCCGCAAGCGGAGACTAATCAATACGTACGCTTGGAAGAGAGCAGCCGATGAGCGAAAAACGGTAAAAGGAAGAAACAAAAATGAAAGTTCAGCTTCTCCCCAGTTTCTCTTTCTTTCCTGCTTCGCCTTTTCCCAATGGTGTAACTCCTCTCCCTCACTCTCACGCTGTTCCAGTTTTTCTTCTCCGATTCCTCTGCCATTTCGTCGGACACCCTTTCTTAGCCCCCTACTCGTTATAATGTCTCTCTCTCTCTTTCTTTGTCGTATTGTCTATGCCCCTGTATTTCTCTCCTTTTTATCACTCGATCTCAGATCAACTGTCGCATGGCGTCCTCTTTCGAGCACAAACGTAGTGACGACCAAAGTGACACCGTCAAAACAGAAGCCGCGCATAGCTGGAGAAAAAAAAATAAACACGAAGAAAACAAACTAAAAAATGAACAAACATTCTTTTTTTACTTTATTGAAAAGAAGTTGAACAAAGTAGTGAAAGACATGGCTTACAAGTGGCTTGGAGGAAATTGGAGAAAAGGAGCTTAGTACACTTGGGTGAAAACTTTCTTTCCTAACCACCTTTGCTTCTATAACGTAAAAAAATGCTTGCCTGCTGATTCAGAATGGTATGATCTATATTCATGACTTGTGGTGTGAAACTGTTGGTTCAATCTTGTTTCGTGAACAGTGAGACACGGATGGACGTTTTCGGAAGAAACAGACAGACAGACAGACAGACAGACAGACAGACAGACAGATAGATAGATAGATAGATAGATAGATAGATAGATAGATAGATAGATAGATAGATAGATAGATAGATAGACAAAAGATAGACAGAAAAACAGATAGATAGATAGATAGATAAATAAATAAATAGATAGATAGATAGATAGATAGATAGATAGATAGATAGATAGATAGATAGATAGATAGATAGATAGATAGATAGATAGATAGATAGATAGATAGATAGATAGATAGATGGACAGATGGACAGATAGATGGACAGATGGACAGATAGATGGATAGATGGACAGATGGATAGATAGATGGACAGATGGATAGATAGATGGACAGATGGACAGATGGATAGATAGATGGACAGATGGACAGATAGATGGATAGATAGATGGACAGATGGATAGATAGATGGACAGATGGACAGATAGATGGATAGATAGATAGATAGATAGATAGATAGATAGATAGATAGATAGATAGATAGATAGATAGATAGATAGATAGATAGATAGATAGATAGATAGATAGATAGATAGATAGATTATAAATAAACGCGATCTGGCCTTACTATGGCAACACTTCTCTTTTTTCAACAAACTAACGTGTACTGGAGGCACACCTAAAAACACGCATCCCTAGTTTTTTTCGCCACTTTCCCTTAATCCAATTCCATAGGGCTCATCCTGCTGTTCTTGTTCCATTCTTTTCTCCCAATTTCGTAGATTATTGGCGTCTGCCCTCCACCGCTTTCCTTTTGGCTCTTTTACCGAGACAGTGGTCACTCGTTCGCTCCAAGGTATGTAGTCTGCGATCACACACCATCAGTGATTCTCTGGCGGATTGCCTTGTGCGGCGCTTCAGAAACGCTGTGCAATTTAAATGACACGGCAAACGACGAAACAAGACACTTGCGATTCACTAAGCAGTAATTCATAATTTATTTGAGAAACGATGCGCATGACAAGAGAGCCTTCATATAAGCAGACGTCTGTTTGAAGCCTGTCTTGTCCTTGTCTTTCGAGCTGTTTCTCGATATACTATTGATAACCAAAAAAGCTCAAGCTACCCTAGTTGAGCATGAAGTAATCAAATCACAAAGTGATGTTAAGCAGTGTAATAAATAATGGTGTTACATTAACAAATCAGAAAAAGATGTGCGAGGGCATCACCCTTATTAAAAAGTGAGCTTTAAGTTATGGGGGTAATGAAGAGGCGTCGTTCCTGCATTGCAAGTTTGAAGCATAGTCGATTATGAAGCCAGTGCGAAAAAATTGGGCGACCCTTAAGCTCCGCCTTCAAGAGTTGAACGCGATAGCGAAATCCGGCCCCTAGTACCACTAAGTGCATACTTAAGTATGCACTTAGTGCAACCAATAAGGGCATACTTAATAATATGTTTTGTTACATACACACACACACGCACGCACACACACACGCACACAGTAGATTGTACCAGCGCGCGCGCGCGAATGGTACATACACGTTTTTGATCTAAAGCAAGTCGCATGACCTCTAAGATACATGCTGTGCGCTTGCCATCTCGGAGGCCATAAAGAGTCTGAAAATGCCTCACAGATGGCAGCCCATTATATAGCGTTTGCTATTTGCTTGATCTACGCCTCGGGAAAGACATGATATGTTTTCTGCCAAATGTACATAGTTGTCCATCTTTAGAACTGTTTGAAAGTTATTTTGTGTTTTTAGCGGCGATGGCTGCACTATCCTGGCATTTTTTGACGTAGTTTGAGGCCTCCGAAATGCGCCTACAAATCGCCGAATGGTCTCGTTTTCGTCGTGGCACTTGTCAACCAAAATGCGTTAAAGGGGCCCTAAAACGCTTTTCAAGTAACCGTGGAATGAATTCGCTAGAAGAGCTTATTGCCTTACAAATTCAACGCCGCAAAAATTTTAGTGCAGTGCAAGTAGAGTTACAAAGGTTTGTCGCATGCGGCAATTGCATTCTCCCTTCTCTCGTCCTGACGAAAGCACTGGAAGCTAAGCAGGGAGAGATGGCAGGAGCAAAGGAACTAAATCATCCGTGCCTCGTGACCTTGAGCACTTTTTTCTTTTTTTCTTCGAATGCGCAGCTTTTTCATTGTGGTCGCGCGCGCACGCGTGGACAAGCCACGACCTCCCGTGGCGATATCTGTAACAACCTTTTTCGCTCACGGACAATTTTTCGCTCACAACCAACGGGTCGACGCCGACGGCGGAATTCCGGCGACACGAGCTATCTAACACTATCGAGTTAATAAAGGAACCACATTGGGGTAATTGTCATTTGTTTTCCACTAGTTTAGCTTTACTTGCAACAAAAATACGTTCTTTCGTCACGTGATTCATGCTGAATATGTTCAATATAACAAGACAAATACAAACAACTTTTGATTCAACGGGTGCATGCGTTTGCTTAATGAAGGTTCGATCCGTTTTAAAAACGGACAAACTTAGCCGCCTTTCTTAAATGATGCGTGAATCATTTGAAAAGGACCAACAACCACATTTTATGGTGCTGTTTTTTTTTAACGAGAAGTAAATTTTACCCGTCCGTGAGTCTGATCCTGGAATGGTAAAATGGAAAACGCCGCGAAAAAAACACGTATTAGTGTTTTTCTACCTGCAGTGAATATGAAGTATGCGCACATGCTGCAAACAGTGAACACGCGGTTGGTTCGTGTTCGAGCGCGGTGGTTTACTGTGCATGCGTGCACTCCGTGCGCGTGCGCCCCCGCTCGATCAGGTCCAGTGGCGGCCGCGACAGCAGCGCCGCTTTTCACGTGCTAATCCTTTTACGTGATTGATTGATATGTGGGGTTTAACGTCCCAAAGCCACCACATGATTATGAAAAACGCCGTAGTGGAGGGCTCCGGAAATTTTGACCACCTGGGGTTCTTTAACGTGCACCCAAATCTGAGCACACGGGCCTACAACATTTCCGCCTCCATCGAAAATGCAGCCGCCGCAGCCGGGATTCGAACCCGCGTCCTGCGGGTCAGCAGCCGAGTACCTTAGCCACTAGACCACCGTGGCGGGGCGTCCTTTTACGTCGTAAGCAGCACAGAATTGAGCGGGGCTGGATAAAAAAATACACACCGTAATTCCGAGGACTAGCACGCACGGAAGCGTCAATCAGACTATGCGACAATGGTCAGCAAAGTGATCGACTCTGCATTCCATAATACAGCTTCAAGGCTCTTTCACTTGGCTGCGCAACAAAATGGTTTCTGATTATTTTGGGCACGATTGAAGAATATAAATCTTAGTCACAGCGGGAAAACACATGCTGGAGTATGCCACCATATTCCATGCTCTTTTCGTTTCCACTATGATGTAATCACACATTCTGGCCAGTCGTCTGTCCCTCTAAAGTTTCAGTACAATTCACAGCAGGCCATTCACCACAGGAAAAATTTACGGTGCACGTGATTTGTGGTGAAGCTACGTCGTATGGACGCCTTACCTCTATTTCGATGTTCCAATAAGTAGTAGTTTGCAATAAGCACCGTAATAAGTAAATTAAAAAGAAAAAAAAACAGGACTGAGTCAAGGAAGCATTACGACTTTAAGTGAAACTAGGTGATTGGCTTGTAGCTAAGTATAGAATGAACCGGGTGTTAAGCAGCGACTGCGTTTTATCTACGTGAACAAACCAGTGCGGTGAGAGAATTTGAGTCCCATTGACAACTTTTGCTGACTACAATTGGCGGGAAAAGGAAATCTGCGTGAGCGACTACGTATTGGCTAGACTAAGCAGAGTCAGCTAGGTCTGTTATCCTTTCGCTATTTTAGATTGCCACTGCTATCAGCACGTTTGTATGCATTTCTTTTCAAGCGGATCACGAGTTCTTATTGAAAACAAACGGCACGAATAATAGCGATAATAGCGAAAGTTGGACTAATTGGTGGTTCATGCTTGGGATGTAAAAAGAGCGCAAAAAATAGACAAGGACAGAGGAAGAGACGATACCGGCACGATTAACTTGGACACGTCTTGCATTTGAAATAATGATTCAGTGTTTCTGGAAATTGCGCGAATAATACTTAATATGACCTCGCGTGGTAGCGGTCATGTCATGAAACAAACTTGGAAAAAAAATTGCCCATTAACATGCACATGTATCATAAACATGCCCCCCTCTCTGCACTGGCACGTGAATACGCGAGTGATTGAAACTAGTAACGGTACTTCTCTGCCGGTTGACAAGCACGAAGTGTCGCTTGCTGATATTGGTCAGCACTTTCTGTAGCTTTTTTTTCATCGATTGCTTTCATGCCTGTTCATCAAACAGTGGTTTACAAGTGACATGCTAACAGTTATAATATGCTTCTCATCACATACATTTTCCCTTAGTCATGCCTAATGTAACAAGTACGCCTAAAAACAACTTGAGCCTTTTTTCACGTCATGACCGGTTCGACTGGTGAATTTCATCATGAACAGCTATTAGTCTGCGATCCTTTTTCGTTACTTGTGCTTGGAAGCAACGTGTTTCTAAGCTGTGTGACGAGCTCCTTATTTTTCTGTTACATGATTAGCTTGGTTTACAACGGCAATAAAATGAAATTTCGGTAGCTTGTATATGACTGCGGTTGTTTTATTGACCGCCTTAGAGAAATGAAATAGAAGACAAGCTAACAGTACGCCATAGTGCTCGCTCACTCACTAACTCACTCACTTTGATTCATTCATTCATTCATCAGCAGATCAGATGTAGTTTTCATGTCACCTCGCAAACAATGCACAAGCAATTAACTCACAAAATGCGCGTTACAATTTTAATAAAGAAACGCCAGTTGCGTTAGCTCTTTGACGGAGAGTTTGTAAAAGCTATTCTGCTACTAAAGGATCTTGGTTTCGCCCACCTGGTTCACTTCCACACCTTAGCTCGCGAAATGAGTGACCCTAAAATAAAAACTAATGAATTAATAATAATACCTTAGTGCAAAAAATAAATAATGATAGTTAATTGATAAATGATTAGGTAATTTATTCTTTTACCAGTCGCTTAGACAGTCAAACATGTTTTGTATGTTGTTTTGTTTAGCAAACAGAAATACTCCAGAGGCAAACCACGCTTTAGAAGAGTTGAAAAATGACTAACGGTGCGTTAAACTGCGATTTCTAGAAGGTACCAAAAAAAAAAACGAAATACGTGCAGCGCTACTGTGGGCACTGCGCAGCACACGAAAACGTGTTTCAGACAATAAACAGGATGTTTTCGTGTTGGAGTAATCGACGGTGCCTAGCATGGTATTCAAAGACCACCGTTCCTTTAGTCTGACGCCTGTCGTCTTTACTCAATGAATGAATGAATGAATGAATTCATTCATTCATTCAAGTGTGAGCCAGTGAACCTTTGAGACATGTTTTGTGAGTTGTCTCGCTTATAGTACAGAAGTGATGTGTTACTTAACAAGGAATGCCAATGCAGTCAGTGTTATGACAAGTAGTCTTCCTCGTGAAGAAAACAACAACGATTCCTGCCGTTACGATGACAAGTACACCCGTCGAAACATTAGCTCCATCAACATTATCTTTTCGGCGTTCTCACATCCCTTCAAGCAAACATCTTCCCATGTGCGTCTCTCTTGCTTAAAGTACAGACATACCTTACAGGCAAAACATGCTCTAAAGGACTAAAAAGAAATTTTGCTTTATTCTGAATAATATCTGGTCCCTCCATTTAACGCATCTTCTCTCTTTCACCTGATAAGTGATTGTGTGAAATAATAATGAACCCTTTATCTCATTTCTTGAATTTCCTGCTGATGTAGTCATACATCCATTGACTAACAAATCATCCATTCAAAAATTTTTCTGAGGTGACTCACTTACAGCACACATGTAACTTACAGACAAAGCACGCTTTACAGGAGTATAAATACACAGGGTTTAACATCCCAATTAATAACGTTAGTTCTCTTGTTTTTCTAATATTTTCGGCTTATGACCACAGAATGAATGAATAAAATTATTTAATAAGGAAATAATGATCTATTTTATTACCTACCTCAAATTTAAGTTAATTATTAATTAATCCGACCAGTCAGATATACTGACACGAGAGTGTTTTGTAGCGGGGTACCCCGAGACTTCAGTGACAGAAATGACGTAAAATACGCATGATGAGAAGTCAAGAAAAAGTTCCATCAGCGGGAGCGAAACCCATGACACCCGAGTCCGCAACAACCGATGCCAGTCGCGCCAACCATTGCGCCCGGATCACATGCTTTATGTACTTTAACAAATACGCCTTTGATATTTACCACTGCCCTCTCAAAGCGTTCTTGGTGAAGCGAAGCAATGCATCATGACCACGGAATCCGCGAGGAGTTCCTTCAACGCGTCGTTTGTAAGCGTCCACCCCAGCCTTACAACGAGCGTCGGCGACGCTCATAGCATCCATACATACCAAACATATCTCCGCAACCTCTAGAACGCGCCCATGTCACCTGGATATAGCTACGCGTACCAAATTACGCTCACCCCGCGAATAATCTCGGCCAGCCATAGGAAAGGCGCGACGCTCGTTTCGTGTCCCGTTGTTCGGGCAGCGGTGTTCAATAACTCCAGCGTGCCGCGAGTTGGCGAGCTTAGTCCAGGTTCGGCGTCCAATTAGTCACGCTCTTCTGGCTGTCGCATTGCTTTTTCTGGTTGCGCTCTCACCGTGATCTACTAGAGCTACCACAACCATCTATTACTTAAGGGTTTGTTTATACATTAATGGAGAGCCTTAATCGTCGGCATCATGATTCAAGACTAAGCGTCAGCGTGGATGCATCCTCATTAAGCGATTCTGTAGCTGTCAAAAAGACCAATTTACATTGTAAGCTTTCTTATATTCATGTACATTAAACTACATCTGTATGAAAACGTTTCACTTTCGTGGTGCACCTATTCCTATAACAAAGAAATCAAATATGTTTTTTTTTGCAAGTTGGCTCTTTTGTAGCACAGTAATACCTCATGAAAAGTATGCTATATAGTACTATAGACATTAGACGTATGTGTAGGTATTGTCTCTCAGTGGTCGACAGGACACAGAATGGCACTATACGACCTCCATTACCTCATCTACTGCAGCCTTTTTAATTTCAAGTATGTTAGTTGTGCGTGTGTGACGACCCCAATAACGAAGCGAATGCATTATGTGCTTGTCACATTTTGCATGTCTTCGTAGACCTCACGTGCATTTTAGAAGTGAAGACTCCTGCCAAGATATAAACATTTGACTGTGAAAACGCGACCTCTGCAGATCTTATTGACCAACTTCGGCGTGAACCTGTTCTTTCGGATGAAGGGGCACCCTTGGTGTCCTCTCCTTGCCATATTATTATCCATCAACCGTCTCATAAATGAGTCCAGTAAACCAGCCGCGCGTCTCATAAGCATTCTTGTAGTTATTTTTCTGTAGCGCGCACACACACACACACACACACACACACACACACACACACACACACACACACACACACACACACACACACGCACACACACACACACACACACACACACACACACACACACACACACACACACACGCACACACACACGCACGCACACGCACACACACACACACACACACACACACACACACACACACACACACACACACACACACACACAAATATAAGATTTGATCATGCACTCTTGAAAGTTGTTGTCTGTGCCAGAGAAACTTTGCGTAACTTTGTCAGGGATGCGTATCTTAGACCCTTTTTTAATTCACTAAAACTGTCATCGTTATGTACCAATCACATATTCGCTGTGATTAAAAGAAAACAGGTAGTCACAGTGTCAAGAAGACGACTTACGACACAAACTATATTGTTAACAAAAGCGATGAAATCGCTGGCATGAAGCGGACGGCAAACGAAGACCGGTAACAGAAGATGCCTGGCACAGGAAGCTTTCTTCACAGTTTTGTAGTTTTGAATTACCAACTCGTCCAGTGTTCAGTACTCGTGAGGTTTCCTTCGTCGTTGTGGAATAAATTACACCGTAGCTTGCACTACTTTCGCTTTTGTGGCTGCATTGTCGTTCGCCGTAGTTGAATCCTGGTTTACCAGACGAAATTGCAGTAAAATGCGGAATCGGGCTAGTTTGTATTTTTTTATAAACTGCTCAGCGTGGTTTCTTGCAGTCTCTTTGCTTTTTTTTTTTTGCCTATGTTCTTGGATAAGCATGTAATCTTGTAACCTATATATACGTGCGTCTTGGCATAAAATCAGTTGAAAGTCAGCGCTGGTCCTCGTCTCTTGTGTTCACTGTCTAGTTTATTTTGCGCTGAGTACTTTAATAATTACTTGACGGCAGCGTCTCCACGTATACCAGATAGTAAAAAAACTATTATTTAATTAATAAAGAAGAAAAGGGTTCTACTAAAAAGTGTGTTCATATCCTCATCGAGGTCATAGAGAAATGAAAGAGGCAGGAATAGACAGAGGTGTAGAAATGCAGATGCATATCACTATATATGCTGTCATGCAGCGAGATACAGCGCACACGTCATACTGTGTCGGAACGTGCGTCATACACTACGCGCAGCAGTGTTAGCGTAGAACACTTCACGAGACGAGCATATATGCATGTTTTAAATCAGATTTCAAGGCGCTTTGCGCGTGGTCACCACCTCTTTATGCACCCATAAAATTCTCCTGCAACAGGAAAAAAAATAAAGGAAAAGGAGCCGCATTCGGATAATCTGCGATAAATATAACTGTCATTTGCTTGAGCTACATACGGAAAGCACACGTATGATGCGTGCTGGTAGGTTTACGGTGCAGTGCATTAAAGAAATTTCAGTGCTTCACGGCACGCTATAGGAGAGAGCAGTAACATGAAATCGTACTAACTACGGAAAACAAACTCTGCCATAGAAGGCAACCTATTCGCGAAATAGCTTACTACAAAAATTGTGCTGACATCGCAAGTATATCATTACAATATGTTAGATGGATGAAATAACTTTATTAAGGTCCAATTAGTCGTGCTACTCGGCAGATGGTTTTATGAAGATGTTGTGACATTGTTTCATTTCACTGTACTTTGATCTAATTCTGTACAGTACCTCATTTTTACCATTGTTCCATTTTCTGATAGGCTGGTTTTCTCTCGCCAAAACTGTTTAACTCTGGACCTTCCTTTTAGTTCACTTTTAATGATAATATCAGGAGTTTTACGATACCAGAAGCATGATATGATTATGAGGCATACCATAGCAGTGGGCTCCGGGAATGTTCACCATCTGCAGTTCTTTAACGTGCCCTGACATTGCACATACACAGGTCTCTAGCTTTTTGCTTCCTTCGAAGTGCGACCGCTGCAGCTGTTTCAACTCACCATTGAACAAACAATCAACAAGTAACATTTTTGTCTTGTATACCTCTTTTTTTTCTATCTTTAAGTGGATTACGTCCTACGCAGTGTCTGTTGGTGTCGTTGTAAGGGGTCATTCGCGTGGTCAAGGTACCTCCGTGCAGTGGCTCCTTCTTTTTCATTGTTTAATGAAAGATTAAATATAAAAACACTGGAACATCCAGGCACTAGAGCTACGAAGTTTGAGGAGCACGCGGCCTTCGCCTCCCATTTTACGACCTCCTCAATTCACTTCCATTTCCGCCAGTCTTGTGTAGTTGTGCCCAAGTACACAAGACAGCATCGTGCTTTAACCAGCCTTTAATCGTTTTCCCCATCTTCACCCTCACCTTCTTTTCCCATTCATTGCTTCACTACACTTTGCATACTATAAATAATATACTATACATACTATAAATAAAGTTTTTTTCATTCCATTCATACATGCTATAAATATTATACTATACTATACTATACTATACTATACTATACTGTACTATACTATACTATACTATACTATACTATACTATACTATACTATACTATATATCGCAAAAGGGTATGCCACCCTTCGCGATGTACGTAGATTCCATTCTATTCATCCTCGCTATCCTTTCCCATCACTTCTTATGTTACACTTTACTATACCGTCCCCAGGATTCCGGCCCACGCGCAGGAGGCGCGCTTTCCCGCACGGTGGGGGCGGCGCCCCGCGTCACTCTATGGGACGGGAGAGAAAAAAAATAATAACTCCTCTCCCTTTCTGATTTTCTCATTGCTTTCACGGTTTCAAGTAGCAACTGCATGAACCTTTCTTCTGCCGGAGTTACAGTATTGTAGTTGAAATAGTGCGAGTTCCCTAGCTTATTAAAATATAATGCACAGCGCCTATGGGTGCTCTCAGAAATATCGGCTGTTTTACCGCATTTGAATCGCTACCGTAGAGCCGTGCTTGAAGATATCCAATTGCTTTCTGGGATTTAGGCACTGGCATATGTCTAGTTCATGATGGTGTAGAGCGTGTTTGAATCGCGTGGTAAAAAAAAGTTCCCTGGCCAGTTTTGTTGAGGGTGCGACAGCCGTCAAGCCCTCGTAGCTCCATCTAGCGTTGAGATGGTGTACTCTACGGTGCCACGCAAATATTAAAATAGGGTACGCGTAAAAAGAGAGGATTCTTATGGAAGGCACATTCATGACCTCGTAAAACAATATTTAGTGTTCGTTGAGGTGAATAGTATAGAACATCAATAGGGTACTTAAAAAAAAAAAGACGAAGTGCGCGTTTCCGAACAGTCAGTGTATGTACCACATAGACCCCTCAATTTACAGCACATTCTCGAGTTTTACAGGTTCCATAGTAGTTTTAGGTATCTATTAATTAGTTAATTAGTGTTAATTAACGAATGAATCTTAGGTTAGGCTTTGAAAGCGCGAGTAATATTCACCGGGCGCGGTATTACGGATGGTGGTATCAACTCGCCGTCTGCGCCGCTTAAATCTGGCAGACCTCTGGGATCCATCCTCGGACCTCTTTTCGGTTTATATCAATAATGCCACCCGTGATATTGCAGCAAATCTGAAGCTTTTTGCGAATGCCTGCGCGCTTTAAAGTAGCTAACGCATCCAGTGACCAGGTTCTTTTAAATAACTAAGATTCAAGATTTATGCACAAAATGACAGATGACCTTTAACGCGAGAAAAACTCTGGCGATAACCATGACCTGCAAAAAAGATCTACTAACATTCCAATACAACCTAGCCAATCAATTCTTGTCCTTTGTCTCACAGTATATGCACCTTAGTCTTGTTATCACATCTACATAGCGTTGACTCCTGACCCGTGTGTTATCATCGGGGATTTTAACGTTCATCATACGTTATGGGGAAGTCAGAATACCAACATGAAGGGCAGAAGCTTGGTGTCTTTTGCCTCCCACAACCAACTTTGGTTACTGAACGACGGCAGTCCTACATTCTTACGTGGCTCCACATACAGTAGCTGTCTCGACTTGGCTTTTGTTTCGCGAAGCCTAGTGAAACATACTGAATGGTTCACGGATATAGAAACGCACGGGAGTGATCACATTCCAACATACGTCAAGATCAGAGGATTGTCGCCTCCTAAAGTGCGCGACATGGTTAAAAGAGTGGACTGGAAAAAATTTCAGTCTTGTATGGAAGACCAATGCCAAGAACACATATCCGATTTACAAGAGGCCATCCAGAGCACTGTAAAAGAGACTGTGTGTACGATTCCATGCCCTGCAAGATTCATGGACATCGACATAGAGCTGGAGCGGCTTCGAGCCTTGCGACGACGAGCTGAAAGAAGGTACCGGCGCACGAAGGACATAGAAGATTTACGGACTGCTAGACGTATGCAGAAGAAGATCAAACGTCGGTTGGACAAGCTAGCATTCCAACGCTGGATTAATTTCTGCGAGTCATTCGACCCTCGTAAGCCTTTATCGCACATATGGACGACGGTTAGAGGTTTGCGGTCATCGCCCATTCAGAAGTCACCATTCAAGGCCTTAGCCCTTCACCAAAATTGACCAGATGTGGACGTTGCTGAAGAGTTCTGTGCCGGATTATCAGGGCAAACTACAGCCATCAGCAGCTCACCACTTTCGAGCAGTTGTCCGCCACCACGTGATTCCTCTATGGACATCCCGTTCACCATTCAGGAGCTCAAAGCAGCACTCGCTTCATGCAAACGTACCTCTGCACCAGGACCTGACGGAATCTCCTACAGAGCCCTGTGTCATCTGGGTGAGCGCGCGAGAATAGCTCTACTTCAGCTATATAATGATTGTTGGCTAGAGGGCACTGTCCCCTTAAGTTGGAAAACTAGTCGTCTAGTACCATTACTGAAACCTGGCAAATCACCATTCGTACTCTCCTCCTATCGCCCGATCGCATTGGCCAGTTGCGTGGGTAAAGTGATGGAGAGAAT
Source organism: Rhipicephalus microplus (assembly GCF_043290135.1). Taxonomy (NCBI): domain Eukaryota; kingdom Metazoa; phylum Arthropoda; class Arachnida; order Ixodida; family Ixodidae; genus Rhipicephalus; species Rhipicephalus microplus. The sequence continues at coordinate 1,601,306 of NW_027464640.1, read as the reverse complement.
GATTCTCGGCCGACTCGAGTGGTACTTGGAGTATCATCAGATCTACCCAAATGCCATGGCTGGCTTTCGACGTGGTCGATCATCGATCGATAACGTCATCGACCTAGTCACGCACGTTGAGCATGAGAAAGACCATAAGCGTCTTTGCGCCTCTCTGTTCCTTGACGTCAAAGGAGCCTATGATAACGTGACACATGAATCCGTCCTTGCCGCACTAGAAGAGATTGGAGTGGGTGGCCGAATGTTTAAGTGGATACGCAGTTATATCCAAATGCGATCCTATTTTGTGAGTACAGAGACTGGGAACACGTCTACACATTTCAGTTGTCGTGGCGTCCCTCAGGGTGGTGTACTGAGCCCCGTGCTATTCAATATAACACTAATCGCTCTCCATACGCACCTACCAAACAATATTTATCTATCAACAAACGCTGATGACATCTGCATATGGACATCTGCGGTAACTCGCCTGCAGTTACGAGCGAGAATACAGAGAGCTGCTACTTCAACTGCTTTGTATCTACGCAATCGAGGCCTGGAAATTTCCTCCGGAAAGTGCGCTCTTCTGGCATTTACGCGCAAACCCATGTCGAATTACAGAGTGTCAATTAGTGGTCAAAATATACCATATTGTCGATCTCACAAATTTCTTGGTGTCATAGTCGACAGAGACTTATCATGGAACCCTCATGTGTCGTACTTGAAAAAGCGATTGACAGGCATATGCCATCTTTTCAAGTTTCTCGCTGGAAAGACTTGGGGAATGCAGCCTAATGCTATGTTACGACTGTACAGGGTGCTTTTCCTTGGCTTTTTACGATACAGTCTGCCTGCATTATCAAACGCCAGTAAAACAAGTCGACGCATGATACAAAACGTTCAGGCACAGGCGCTTCGAATATGTCTAGGTCTGCCTCAGGGTGCCTCAACAATGGCGACTATAGCTATAGCCAAAGACCACCTCGTGCAGACCCATATTGAAATTGAAACTTTGAGGATACACATAAGGCATGTGGGCCCGAATCCCCATTACCACCTAGCCTCTCTACCAGTGGATAGACCTCATACTTCCTTTTGTCGAACAATAACTGCACATGGTGACTCCCTACTAACTGGTTTTACGCCCGCGGCGAGACCTTCAATTCCTCCATGGTGCCTCAAACAGCCAGTCATCTACCTGAGAATACCAGGCATCAAGAAAAAAGGTGATTTCTCAATACCAGCCCTTAAGCAGCTCGCATTACTTCTGCTTTACGAGAAGTACCAAGACTGCACCCACGTCTACACCGACGGCTCCGTCCTGCCAAACAGCTCAACTGCGGCGGTCGTTATTCCAACGCACGCCACAACCATCAAATTCAGGACAGCTCATGCAACCACAACAACGGCAGCAAAGCTTGCAGCGCTTCGCGCTGCGCTGCGTTTCATTAACGACCAAAGCACGCAACGGTGGACGATTTTCTGCGACTGCAAGGCGGCACTGCAGTCACTTCTGTCAAATCTACGCCGTGGTCCACACGAGCCGTTGGTATTTGAAACAGCAGAAATGCTACACCACATAACAGAGAAAGGGCACCACGTTATATTTCAGTGGTTGCCAAGCCACTATGGAATTATCGGTAACGAACGAGCTGATCAAGCAGCCCGTTCAGCCCATACAGAAGACAACGACCAGTCAATACCTCTCTCAAGAACGGACGCTGCTAGGAGGCTCCGCATGCTTGCTCGCCAACGCTCCATGGCTCTTTGGAATGAGCCCCTCTTTACGCATGCAAGATTACGATCCCTTGACCCAACGTTAAGCATGCAGCTTCCAACAAAAATTCGACGAGGCGACGCTACTGCTCTGTGCAGACTATGGTTGGGAGTCGCGTTTACCCGTGCGTACGCGTTCCGCATAGGTATGGCCGACACCGCCGACTGTGCACACTGCGGAGATGAAGAAACAATTCGACATATACTGTGTGACTGCCCGAAATACAACCTGGAAAGACAACACCTTTGTAATAAACTAAACAGGTTAGATGACCAGCCGCTGTCAGAAGAAAGGATACTGCGCCATCGTCATGACTCATCGTCACAGAAGAAAGCCGTGCAAGCGCTACTGGGCTTCTTACAAACTACTGACCTTTCGGAACGCCTCTGAATGGACTGATTTTGTGTGTGCGTGTGTGTCGGTGTTTTTCTCTTATTTATTTTTTTAACTCTCCCTTTCTCTTTCAACCCCCTATTCCCCAACCCCAGTGTAGGGTAGCATACCAGATACTAGCATCTGGTTAACCTCCCTGCCTTCCTCTTTTCTCGTTTCTGTCTCTCTACATTAGATGAAACCAGCATGTTTGTTAAACTGAGAAAATGGCTTTGAATATACAAGGCTACTTACGGGCACTCGCTATGGCATTCGGCAAACCGAAATGTGAAACGAACGTAATACCAATATTAGAATATTCATCGGCTGTCTGGGACCCGCACACGCAAGCTAACACAGATAAGCTTGAATCAATACAGCGATTCATATTCAATGTAAAATTCACATTCTGTAAAATTCATATTCTGTAAAATTCATATTCAATACGTAAATGTAACACATCTCCGTCAGTTCTTTTGGAAGGCGCTAAACTAGAAACCTTGGAATGGAGACGTTATCGCGAAATAACGAAGCTGTTCTATCGCATATATAATAATAAGCTGGCAATACAAAAAAAGTCTAATTATATCGAACCAATTTTGCGCCACGAAACGCGTACCTCCAATCTCGAAAGAGTGACTGAGCCCCTATATACAGGTACCTTTTTTTTTTAGAACAAGCAGAGCGGAACAACACGCCACCAGAGATTCTTGTAAGTGTCGATCTCAACTAGTTTCTTCGTGCGTTAGCTGTTCACATGGCTTATAACTACACCTTCATATATATTACAGTGCACTTTATTCTAATACCCATCTTGATCAGACTGATTGCCTGAGGTTCAATGCCTCGCTTCTGCACGATTCTTAAATTCTTCGATTCTGCAATGTCTCGCTTCTTAACATTGCCGACTTTATTTCTGATACAGTTAATATTTGAGTTCTTTTTACTTTTTCAAAATAACCTAGTGGACACTGTTTTCATAGTTTTTGTTTTGTTTAGTGTATTATGGCCATTCTTGGGATTGTGGACCATGTTTTATGTTGCTTCTTTTTTTTTGCGTTTTGAATCATCGCGCTTTCATTCAACAGTATCTATACTGCTGTACCTCCTACACAATGTTGCGTCCACTGCGCCACACCCATGCCCAATGTCCGGCACTAGAATGGCACTTTTTTTCTGAAATAAATAACAAATATTTAAATAAATAAATTCACTTCCTTTTTTTCCAATGCGCACCTCTCCAATTTATTGATAGAAATTAAAAATATTAACGGAAGTAAGTTAAAAGAGAGAGATATAATGCTGAAAGGTGGGGAGGTTGAATTTGTTAGGAACTAATAACCCTATTTGCACTGTGTTATGTCCATGGTAGCCATAATACCAAGCGTACGTAACAGGGAACTGGCTTTATTACTTTCAAGAAAGGCATTTGCGCGCAGCATGGTCCAAATGGTCCAAGCGCTGGCTTTCGAGTCCACTGTGGGCCATAAAAGGGGCGAGGAGCACAATGGACAGGCAACCAGTGCGCGGACACACTGATTGCCCCGATAGTCCGTCACTCCCCGGACGCGCCGCGCCCAGCATCGAGGGGGAGGGGGGTGGTCAAGGTGGAGGGCAGAGTGCATCCTTGCATCCCTGGAAGCGGCAATGCCCGGTCTAAAGCCTCTCCATGCGCTTTCCGGTAGAAGACGCGATGAAGGGGCTTTAACTTCAACAAACCAAAACTCCGGGTGAAACTTTTTTTTTTTTTACGATGGCTGCCGTTCATTCGGGCGTTCTTTGAAACTGGCGGGCGACCACTGGTTGTCGTTTGTGGAGCTACCGGCAACGCGAGGCGTCTTCCTAATCTGGTGTTACCTTTCAAGGCAGTTCTGGTAGAATGGCTGAGATGTGTGTTCGCAGCTCGCAAGAAAACATGAGATTCGCCGATACCTGGCCCGTCTGGCCCATTGTGAGTTGCTTGACAAAACAAAAATAAACGTGCAATGCGCCGCTGTAATGACCCCACAGAGTATCTTGCAAGAGCACGTTTTAGCTCTACCACGTAGCGTTTGGCCTGTTCGTTTGTGGCTGGGTGGTTTGGTGCAAATTTCACCACGGTGATGCAGTTGTCACTCGTAGGATTTCTGTATTTTGGCTGAAAAGAATGCGATTCCGTTGTCTGAAACCACTTTGTGGTGTAATCCAAAAGTTTCGAACAACAAGCGCAGGAAATCGATGGCAGCTGTCGATGTTGTTCTGTTCACATGACGACTTTCAACTCATTTACTGTAGGCACAAGAATAGGACAGCAGCGCAAAACTTGTGAACGAACCAGTACCTAGCAATGCTGCTATCTCCTGGGATAATCACTTGACCTGTGACTACATGTAGGCGATCATAGCTGAGCGTCTCCTTTTAAAAAAAAATTCCAGTTTCCTGACGCATGTACCTGGTGTCCAATTGTTTTCTCAAGTTCTTGAAAGCTTTTATAATAAATTTCTGTAACATAGCCTAGGGTTCCGTAAACACAAGTAATGTTCATGAAGCTTTCATCATATTGTAGCTGCCTTAAGCATTTAGTTCAAAATGATTCATATTTATTTATTGGTTTCTTTATTATTTGTTCGCTGTGCCAGCAGTGTAGCCAGAAACTTCTTTCGAGTGGAGGCTTTGCCGTCCCTTATGCATGCTGGTACATCTCTTTGAATGTGTATGTGTACACAAGCACCTCCTCCCCTCACCCCAGCACAGCCTTCGCCAGGCTCTGTGCGATTTTTGCAGCTGAAGTGAGTTCTGACACCAATAAGATGCCCAAATTGAGCATTACTATGGTTTTATGCTTCAAAAAACTGGAAGAAGTTACTGCAGTGGTAATGTTTGGTCGGTGATGGGCTCTATCTCATAAAGAGAGAATTGTTGCTGAGGCTTGATAAGGACAAGAAATGAAAGTACTTGTGAATACTTTATTTTTTATCCTTTGAATGTATACAAATTGCATTTATTACCGATTACTGTGCTTGAGCATATATTCCTTACTTCTGTTATGATCTTGGCATTTGCATCTGTTTATAGGTATAGTTTGTAAATTTGTGCCCATCATATTTCTTTTATATTTGTATCGGGATATGTATATAGGTTGCGCACATTTTTTTGGCGGCTTTCGTGTTTGATTTTTCGCGCATTTATTTCAAATGTGTGCCCAATGAATGTCTAACAATCTTTTTATTTGTTAGGCACATTGTGGAAATAGATCATAATACAGTTTTACAAAATAATTTTTTATAAAACGAGTTGCGTTGTATTTTGCATGTGCATTTTTTACTACAGAAGACAGCAAGCTCTATTGAGACTATCACTCCACACAGGTACTTTACCTAATCAGTGGAAGGTATAAGGGAGGTAGTTCCACTTCTCAAATTAGGTAACAAAACCTTAACGACCAAATATCGGCCCATTTCTTTTACCAGCACGTGCTTCTAACTATTATATAATACTTCGTAATCAAAAGCACCCTCAATTTCTCTGAAAATAACATCTTTTCATCTTCACAACGTGGTTTTAAGAAATCGTAATCATGTGAGACCCAACCTACATCTTTCACTGATCTAATTCTTGATCGTTCATCATCCTCTGGCTGCATTTGTTTTAGATTTTGCAAAAGCATTTGATAAAGTGTGTTATAAACTTCTCATCCACAAGTTACGGAACTTAAATCTTGACATTAACCTATTAAAATAGGTCGAATGCTGTCTTGCTAATCACTAACAGTACGTTACTGCTTACGGCTACAGTTCATAAATGTGCCATGTTATCTCAGAAGTGCCCCAAAAGTTGGTAATTGGTGTTTTGTTGTTTCTAATATATATTAGTGACCTGCCTTCTCAAGTAGCTTCTAATGTCCACCTTTTTGCTGATGATTGCGATACTTTTACAGCAGTTACTTTAAACGACTATTGTAATCGCCTACACTCCAATTTAAATAAATATCTAACTGGTGCAGCTTGTGGCTAATGGAACTAAATATTAACTTAAGTAAAGTTAAGCATATATTTAGGTCACCTAACTCTTCTCGGGTATACTACTTAAATAATTTACCTTGAGATCAAGTAACCTCATACAATACTTAGGAATTCATATCACATCCAATCTTACTATACGCATGGGCTTGTAATAGTGCAATGGTGATTACCCGGCACCCTATATACTCAAGCCAGGGTGTAGGAGGAAAATACCCCTTTGACAGACAGACGTTTTTTTGTTATCTCGTTGAACGCGAGCAAGGGTTCGTCTCAAGGTAGGCGGACAGAGGAGGCAGCATGGTCCTCTGGCGTCGTCGTCCGCACAATGAAGATTCGGCGAACGCCTTCCTCAAACCACATTCCCACAAACACAAACGATGCGCTGGGGTAAGGGGGGTAGGATGGACGCCAACCATGGTCAGAAGTTTAACCGAGCTCCCAACGAAAGAGAATGAATATTTTTTCTGTTTGCAAAGTCAACCCCCCCCCCCTTTTTTTTTTCTCAGTAGTCGGCTTGACGGAGGGATATTCATTACGGCGGGAGCAGGTTTTTCTTGCCAAAGTGGCGGTGTATGGACAAGTGCGGAGGAGTCAAAATCGTGTCCGAGTCGGATACGTGGCAGGATTCTGACACTCCTTTCGGCAGAGATAACCACAGAATGCAGCAGTGACCCAGTGCTTCCATTTTGGACTCGCTCACTACGTATAAGGCCTTATGCTGGCTGCTCTCCGTCTCATCATATTTCGGTTCTGGTTTTACTGCGCATTTGCTACTGAACATTCTTTTAGATGCGAAGCATCTTATACTCGCGCCTTGTAGTGCGCCGTCCGCACCGCTTCTCGAACATTCGACAGCTGACGCGCGCGCATGCGCCGTCGCCCACTCTTCCACCATCTGTGCATCCCTTCCTCCTCTACACACCGCGCGCGCTTCACTCCTCCACCATCTGTGCACCCTTCCTCCTCTACACACCGCGTTCGACATCTACAATTCTCCTGATTCTCCAGTGGACGTGCATGTGGCGTCGCGCTTCGAGAACATTCAACAGCTGACAGTGCATGCGCCGTCGAGCTGTATATATACTTAAGGTCGGCGCTCGCTCGCTCAGTTGCCGCTCGTCGGTTGGTTTGTACGGCGCGTCGACGTCCAAGGTCGCGGTGAAATGAATTCCAACGAATCCACAAACACAATGATCGACGTCCCTTCGACCAGCGCCGCCCTTTCGCATACGTGTGTACGTGTTCACTCATTTAACACCCCCTCCTACAACCACGTTAACCAATTTAGCCATCGACCCAAGTAAGTCGCAATTTAACACCCCATTTCACAACCACGTTAACCAATTTAGCCATCGACCCAAGTAAGTCGCACTTTAACACCCCGTTAACCAATTATATGCTCCGCATCCTCCTCAGTGTTCCCCCGAGGGAAGCTGCGGGCAATTTTTTTTGTATTCTCTTCCTACGGTGTGCCTGGATGTTTATTCACTCATGTTCTTACCGCTGAAATGGGCACACGGGAGAGGTTTTGCTACATGATTCATTTCATTACAATAAAAATTGGCATATCCCACGTACAGTGGGAATCGATGATATGCGAAGCATGCACGAATGAGAAATGTTGATATGTCTCTTTAAAATCAGCACAACGTTACGAGGTGGGAGTAAATGATGCCGTACATGACTTCCGTGTCATGATTATCTTGTTTAGATGTGTCGTTTACCTTCGTTATCTGTTCACGTCGCGTGATACCAAATTTAGTATATGTTGTCGTGGCTCGGGGTGCTGATTCGAATCCCACCGCTGCCAACCAGTTGTCGTGATCCCACCGCTGATCACCAGTTGTCGTGATCCCACCTCCTGATCACCAGTTGTTGTGATCCCGGGGTGCTGTGGTAGCGTGGTGTAGCTTCGGGTTGAGGAAACGAGCGCTTACAAGTTGGGGATACGAAAAAACAAACAGGTTTATGGCACTATTTACAAATATTTACAGCATGATGTTAAGAGTTCACAAACCACGAGCGTGGTGGTTAAACCTTTACTTGGTTCAGAGCCTTCACAAACTTCGAACGTGGTGGTTGAACCTTTACTTGGTCCAGAGCGACGTCCTGCACTCTGCGGCGCCGTTATAAGCCCTGTCGGGCTCCTCCTTCTTCAGTGGAACACCAATCACACACACACACAACAGGTGAGGGGTACGAGCATGCACGGCGCACGTGAACAGCCAATTTCGAGTCAAGATCACTGCACTTAAAGGTGGCGCCAGAGAGGCTCTTGCTCGTCGTGTATGTCGCTGGTCGAGGGGTTCCAAGCTTCGGACAGCAGACATCAAACGGTCCGCTAATCTGTCCGCTCAATGAGCAGGGCACTTTGTGGCGGCGGTCGCCGTTTCTTCAAAGGAATACGCTGTCTTTGTTGTCCCCTCTGGAACGGCTTACCGTTTTGTGGCGACATGACGTCTCATCCGCCGGCTAGCCGGGACAATACCTGGCGGGCATAAGCATTCGGCGAGTCGGCTACTTGTTTGAGGGTTAAAAGAGCGCCGCTCCCCCGTCAGATCTCGACGCTGGTTTTAAGAAAACCTGGGTTCCAGGCGTGGGAACGCGGCCCGGCTACGCTTCTCAGCGACAGCATGGCGCCTACCGATGGCGGTCATAACAGCTTCCCCCTCGCCAGATGAGTCACGGAGGGCAGCGGTCAACACTGCTGCTCGCAGGGACGACGAAAGGGTCCGTAGTTGAATTCCAGAAACTGGCCTTCCCTTGTGGCATGGTCCTGGTGATTGCCGAATCTTCGATAGCATCTCTGATACTCGACCACCTGTACAAGCAAGCACTCGGCCCCCTTCGATCAAACCAAGCCAAAAGAGGGATGGAAACCCATTTTCATTTCCTAGCTTTAACAAAAGCTCACACTCAAAACTCTCAGGACTCACTTGAGCTGAAAAACCGGACGTGCTACCTTACAAATTTACATAAGATGCACGAAAAAAACTAAAATATCAATTTTGATACAGAAAGAGCACCCCAGAATGGCGGCTGAGCGTGTCAACGTTTCCATTCAATTTGCCCTTCTTTTACCTAATGCCAAAATTGTATTTTCGAAGAATCAAGCTCTGCCTCACAAGGCGACTGTTCTTTTATGTCACGGTTTGCAGCCAAGTAAGGGGAAAATGGTCTGTCCCTACTTTAAATTTAGCACCTCTGAGATAACCTGCAACTGATGAATGGCCTACACAAGGCAAGCGCATTCATTTCCTGAAGCGCAGTACGTCATCTCACGAGAGCCCAAATTCTGGTGCAAATAAAGTGCAGCTTTGCTTGTTACCACTGTCGTCCTGACATAGAACGGCACCTAGGCCTCGATCTCTCACATAACACCGAACCATTAATTCTCGGTAGTCAACAGAAGCTTTCAAAACCGGATGACGATCGGTATTGCCTCTTCACTTAAGAAGGCTGCCTCCTCCTTTTAATCGCCGACTACTTTCATCGGTTCTGTCCCGCTGAGAGCATCAGTCAGGAACTCGAATTCAGTGAGCGCTAATTTTGTACGAACGTCTGTCTTTGTTTACGGCCGCCCATAATTGTCTACCACTGAGACATAAAGCTCACCAGCCTCCCAAATTCTTAACCTACACTGTGACCTAACGGTCTACCTCAACGTTTAGGGAAAGCTTGATAATCTGCTCATGATCACTAGATCCATCATTCTTCAAAGAAGACAATGACAAAAAATGTAACAAATACTGCCTTCTAGCAGGTTTGTTCAGTTAGTTACCTGCCTTTGCTAACACATTTGATTGAAAAAACCACTGAGTTCTTCTGAGCATTTTCAATTACTCTCAGTTCTACAGCGTTGCAGAATACACAGCACTACTAACCAAAAGCTTAATCCTTAACAATTTGTCCAATTGCTCATCCTTACGTTATGTTGTAATTCTCTGTGTACAACACAAAAATAATCCTAGGTGCGATACTCATCAAAAGCACCTCACAATAATGCACAAGTTTTATGCTAAAATCGTGCCCCAATGACCTTCAATTCGCAATGCGCGCAATGACAACTCCACTGTGTCACGCCAAACTTAATCATTTTACGAAATCATCTGGTCTATGTTAATATCTTCTTCCTTAAATGCCAATTCACGCCACATCCACATGACAGTAAAGGCATACGATATTAAACTAAACCTTTGAAACACTAAAAAAAAACAACAATTTTTTTAGTTTTTACCTTCTCGGTATATTCGTACAAATGATTAATGATCTTCTAGTTCGGCGGCTTTCTTTCTGCAAACTTTACATCAAATTTTGTAACCTATACACAATTAAAATGACTCTAATTTGCATCTCCAATGCAACACTGAGTAACAATATTTAACATGCCTGTGCAAAAGTTACTCATACTGAACGTGAACCCTCTTCTCATGGTGCTTTTAATCGCACACGATGGGGTCGCGGTCCCGGCTGTTTTGCAGCAGGCCTGAGGCTACTAAACACACGAACGTTAGGTTGTGTCCTGCCGTCACGCCTCATTCTGCACTTCAGCCGGCTTTCTTCGGTAATGTGAAAGGGGTGCCAGAAGCAGGGGGGAAGCCTGTGCCATTTTTCTTTTGTGTTCTCCCCTACGCGGTATTTAGCCACTCTGCCCTTTCGACTCTGACCCTTCGGCAAAGGCCGCTTTTCCGAAGTTGTCGAACTGAACCGCACGCTGCGTTGGGGTGGCGTACCTCGTTTCCTCCCTCTACACCTGGCTCGCCGCTTGTGCTTCCCTGAACGCCACCATTGACGTTCCTTGAGACGGAATAATGGCCTACCCTCTCGTCTTTCTTGCGACTGAGTGGGGCCCGACCTAGGCCTGCGCAGTGACGAACGCCTCCGCTTCTTCCTTTTTCTGCGATGTTTGCAAACCAGCTCGGTATTATCGCTGCACTGCTGAAGCGTGGCGCTCTTGCTCTCATCAGCCACTGCGCTAACCATGCCTAAATTTGACAATGTCGAAAGGTCCCCTTGAGGCACGAAGAAGGTTTTCAGCTCATTACTGGGCCCATTAGGGCTGCTGGCACCCTCTTCATCCGCGCAAGGAGCGTCTTTCGACATCGTCCCCACCTCCAGACCGGCGACGGCCTCGTTCTCTACATCATTTACATGGATGCATTCGAGAATATGCGGGCCCTTCTCTGGCGCAAACTGTTCCTGTCGCGCTTTATGAGGCGCCTCAACTTCTGGCGCTTTGCGACGCGCCTCGCTTTCAGACTTCGGCCTGAGTCTTTCTTCCTTTTTGCTAACAGAGTTTACAAATCTCCTGATTAGCTCTGCTTTAATAACATCATAGTTGTTCGCGTGCTGCTCACTGAGTCGCGCAACAACATCCGCTGCCTCGCAGGGCAGAACCGTGCGTAGCTTCTGAGACCAGGTGTCTCGCTCACACTTAAGTTGACTACACTTTCGTTCAAAGAGTCTGAGATACAGGCCCATATCCCATGATACCTCATATGGCTGCATGTACCTAGACATCTCGAACTCTGCCTCCTTTTCGAGAAGTACTCCTCGCTGGGGTCCCATTCTCATACGCAACTCATAGTCTTGTTTGGAAAACTTTCTCTTGAGGCCTTCTCTTTCGTGTTCACTCTTTCCTTCCATCTGAGCTGCTCTGAGTTTTCTTTCGATGATGAGGTCCCATTCTTCACTTAGTTCCTCATCATCAGCCCCCAAATCATTAATCGCTTGAATGATTATGGAATTTCGTGCCAAACCCTTTGTATCGATCCCCAATTCCTCACACAACAGCAACAAGTCTGACTTCTGCAGCTCCCGTAAGTCCATGATCGTACTGAGTGCTCGCTACTTCCAAAATAACTTTCCGAAACGGCGAAACTGAGTCTTTCGGCAAAGTTAACTACCAGTTCTCAAATTTAACCCTCTTTTAGAACCTGGTTCACTCAAAGGAAAAGCCAAGCACTCACCCATACGTGATCCATGTCTCGAGCCAGCTGCTTCTCCTGGGCCGACTGTTGTTGTCACTTGTAGCTTCGAATCCCACCGATGCCAACCAGTTGTCGTGGCTCGGGGTGCTGATTCGAATCCCACCGCTGCCAACCAGTTGTCGTGATCCCACCGCTGATCACCAGTTGTCGTGATCCCACCTCCTGATCACCAGTTGTTGTGATCCCGGGGTGCTGTGGTAGCGTGGTGTAGCTTCGGGTTGAGGAAACGAGCGCTTACAAGTTGGGGATACGAAAAAACAAACAGGTTTATGGCACTATTTACAAATATTTACAGCATGATGTTAAGAGTTCACAAACCACGAGCGTGGTGGTTAAACCTTTACTTGGTTCAGAGCCTTCACAAACTTCGAACGTGGTGGTTGAACCTTTACTTGGTCCAGAGCGACGTCCTGCACTCTGCGGCGCCGTTATAAGCCCTGTCGGGCTCCTCCTTCTTCAGTGGAACACCAATCACACACACACACAACAGGTGAGGGGTACGAGCATGCACGGCGCACGTGAACAGCCAATTTCGAGTCAAGATCACTGCACTTAAAGGTGGCGCCAGAGAGGCTCTTGCTCGTCGTGTATGTCGCTGGTCGAGGGGTTCCAAGCTTCGGACAGCAGACATCAAACGGTCCGCTAATCTGTCCGCTCAATTAGCAGGGCACTTTGTGGCGGCGGTCGCCGTTTCTTCAAAGGAATACGCTGTCTTTGTTGTCCCCTCTGGAACGGCTTACCGTTTTGTGGCGACATGACGTCTCATCCGCCGGCTAGCCGGGACAATACCTGGCGGGCATAAGCATTCGGCGAGTCGGCTACTTGTTTGAGGGTTAAAAGAGCGCCGCTCCCCCGTCAGATCTCGACGCTGGTTTTAAGAAAACCTGGGTTCCAGGCGTGGGAACGCGGCCCGGCTACGCTTCTCAGCGACAGCATGGCGCCTACCGATGGCGGTCATAACAATGTGAAGCTAGCGAAACGACCGCGAACACGCTGTGAGCGTGGTATGTTATCATGTTCTTACACGACACGCGTGTCAGAATTATCATGCTTGCACCTGTCATTATACTTTCGTCATTCATTGACGTCACGTAACACCAAATTTGTTATATGTGAAGCTAGCAAAATGGCCGCGAGCGCATCATGAAGGGCTCAGTATACTCCCATGTAGCGTTCACGCTCGAGCACACTGGGCACAGCGACGCTTCGTTAGAAAAACGCGAGCACTGTATAGTCTGATGCCAGGCGCGGCTATCGTGCGTCGGCGCCGCCCGACGGCAACTGGCGTGAAATGTGACATGCTGCATTTAGTGCCGATGCGTTACCAAGACAACACTGCGTCTCCCTCTTTTCATTATAGAGGGACGCCGGACGCGCTGAAACGCGCATGCGTCAAAGCAACGAGGCGCGCCTGCGAGTATATGGCAGGACCGGCGCCTGGCGAGGCAACGCCAGCGTGACGCGACGAAATAAATGCCGGAGAGCACGCGCACCGCGTCACGTCAAAATGTATTGTCGCCTTGACTTAGGCATGTAGTCATGCTCTCACATGACACGCATGTCATGATTATCATGTTTGCACCAGTCACATATCTTCGTCATCCATTGGCTTCACGTAATACCAAACTTGGCATATGTGAAGCTAGCGAAACGGCCGCGAGCGCATCATCAGTGTGGCATGTAGTCATGCTGTTACATGACACGCATGTCGTGATTATCATGTTTGGATGTGTCATTTACCTATGTTGTCCATTCGCGTCGTGTAATACCGAGTTTGGTACATGTGAAGCTAGCGAAACAGCCGCGAGCGCATCATGAGTGTAGCATGTGGTCATGTTGTTACATGACATACATGTCATGTTTATCATTCTTTCACCAGTATCATATCTTCTACATCCATTCACGTCTTGTAATGCCAAATTTGGTATATGTGACGCTTCCGAAACGGCCGCGAGCACACCATGAGCGTGGCATGTAGTCATGTTGTTACATGACACGCGTGTCATGATTTTCATGTTAAGTATGTCGCTTGTGTTCGCCATGCAATCATACTATACGATACAAGTTTTTCAACATGTAATGTGAACGAAACCACCGCAAGTGCTACAAGACCATGAAATGTAAATCATGACGTTCATGACATGTCATGATTTTCATGTTATGACCAGTCAAATATGTTTTTCATACAGTCATGTTATGCCATACCAACTTTGGTATTGATACCATTATCGAAACGGCCAGGAGAGCTAAAAGTCGTAGGCGGCTAGATAGACAGATACGCTGAAAGTCGCCGAAGGTCGCTAAAAAATGAAGGAAGGAAAATGGGAGGAAAAGAATGCCAGGGAGGTTAACCAGCCTATAGGCAGCCGGTTTGCAACCCTGCGTAAGGGAGGGGGGTGGGGGAGATGAAAGATAGAGAGCAGAGAGGGAAGAGGGATAAACATTACGTTACCGCCTTCCAAGTGTGATGAACAAATGGAAACTAACAACTGATAATCTGCGTATTGTCTAAAACTGAAATGTTAAATTGGATGTGCTGATTGTGTTGTAAATGAATGTTGGCTGATTTCTGTAATGGTTATTCCGTTTTTATTCTTTCATACATGGCTTTGTATTGCATATTTTCGTATGTATTTCAGAGTTGTCATTCTATTATTTGCTGTCATGGGCCACATGCGTGTTTCTTTTTGTATTGTCGCTTTCCGCTGCCTGTAATTTTTGTGTTTTTGTAAACTTGTAGTTTAGATTTTTTTTTCTGGGTGGAGGGGCCAGTCAAGCTGTGAAATGCAGCTTTTTTCCCTTCGCACCAAACCACGTATACAGTGTATTTTCGTGTACTTGTCACGTGGTTAACTAAACTCAAACTCAAACTCAAAACTTTCAGCAGCACACGCGCTCACACTCAGTCATAGTCCAGTCTTGTCTTTCGCGGTGTGTGACATTGCTGTTACAGCCGCTTGTTCAAGTCCGTGTCGCGTAGGAATTTTAACAGAGCTTTTGTCGCTTGTGTTGCAATGTCTTCTCTCGGGCACTTGACAGAATAGTGTCCACAGACATTTGGCTGTTGTCGATGCGCGCAAAAATGGATGCCAGTGACTGTCTCTGGATGGCATACAGCGGACAGTCACACAGGATATGGTGTAGCGTCTCTTCGCAATGACAGGCATCGCAGAGAGCGTTGTCGGCCATTCCTATGACAAAGGAGTAAGATTTTGTAAATGCCACTCCTAGCCATAAGCGATGAAGAAGGGTGGCTTCTCTTCGGTCGAGTCCAGTGGGCATGCGGAGAGTCATCAAAGAGGACAGGTGGTGTTGACGATTCGCATCGATGCTTGGTGCGCACCATAGTGAAAACGTGATTTCACGCGAAAGTCGTCGAAGATTACTGGCAGCATCGGTCCGCGAAAGGGGTATGGCTTCTTCTCGTGTTCAATCAAGGGCTGCCCGCGCAGCAGTATCGGCATGTTCGTTCCCTATTATGCCGCAGTGACTTGGCAGCTGAAACGTCACATGATCTCCTTCCTCTTGTGAAGTGTGGAGGAGGCATCGAATTTTGAAAACAAGCTGTTTGTACGGACTGCAACGTATTGCTGAGAGCACAGATTGTAGGGCAGCCCTTGAGTAGCTGAAAATCGACCATTGTTGCGGTGGTTCCTGATTGACCACACAAAGTGCAGCACGCAAAGCAGCTAGTTCCGCTGTTGTAGATGCCGTGGAGTGGTCAGTCCTAAAGCTGATGGTAACACATCTTGCTGGGACAACAACTGCAATGCTTCGCATTTAATATTGTGAGATGAGCAATGCGTGCGTGTGGGCGTGTCCACCCTCTCTATATCTAAAGTTTATTGGATCTTGTGGTACCACTCAAGTCTCGTGATGCTTTTCAGGTCGCGTGCAGTAGTTTATTCGTGTTTTAGGCCCGCAAGTTATTACTGAAATATTTTGAATTTCTGCTTGAAGCTTTTCGGCATTGTGATTGCCGTGCATGTGTTAGAAATGACTAACAATAATTGAGAATCAACCTAACCTTATTTTTTGGTCAATGAGAGAAGCATAGTGGGAGGGGTGGCTTTATTGTTAGTCCCCTAATTCCGCGTTTTCACCGGACCGCCTAACATTATCTTTGTTTTCTTCGGGCCCCTCTTTAGTTTGTTTTCTTTCGGGCCCCTCATACTTTAACGTGTATTTCTTTTACATCTCCAAATTATTTTTTTTCGTGAATCATAGCCGGCATTACCAAAAGCGCGATATTGTCCGCAGAACTCAAATAACAAAGATATTATACGTTAAGCCTTATTATTTTGTTTTCGTTCTACTTCTTTAATATTATGAAAGTGCCGCGAATCCTATACAAGAGATTCTAACTCTTACTGAGCGCATTACCGATCATGATTTTCTTGCTTTTCTTGAGGAATACTGTGGTTATGGGGTCGTTTAAAAGCACGTAATAAACTTTTACGTAGCATAGGCAGCTACGAATATGAGTATTGCTGATGACACTTTCTTTTATCCTATTCGTACTTACGTCATGGCTGTAAGCGTCTGCTTATATGTATATATTCGTGTTTCTTTATATGTTGATTTCTTCAATTTCTCTTGGGCAGCACAATGTACGAAACTTTTTTACTAGAGGGAAGGGGGAGCAGGTGTTTAACCATACTTCATTATCTTCATACGTGTAGTTTGTATGTGTGCGCGTACATAAACTCATGCATCCACGCACTCCTGCCTAGGCCAGGCGTCCGTACAATTTTCGAAGCTGTAGTTAGTTTTGATAGTAATGAGGTGTTCATAGCACTACCATGGTTCTATGCTTGAGAGAACTGAAAGATGTAGCTTTATTAATTTATCGTCCCGAAACGGTGATAGGATCTTTTTCACACCAAGAAAAGTGTTGAGGCTTGATAAGGACAAAAAACAACAGTACTTTCAATGTAATTATTTCATTTTTCGTTCTTTGTTTTGATTATCTCCACAGTGAATATAACATTATATTGTGCATGCATATACGTACCTTGTATTGTTATGATCTTGACATCTGCATTCGTTTGTAGGTAAAGTTTGCAGATTTGCACAGCATAATTTTTTACATTTTAATCGGGACATGCACATGCGTTTCACACATTATATTGAGGTGTTTGTGTTATTAAAGAAAACTTATTTCTTATTGATTCATGAAGAGCACACAATAAGTATCCAAAGATGTTTATATTTGTAGACACATTACAAAATATATCATAAGATTGATTTGCAGCGCATGTTTGATTACAAATGAACTGCGTCGTATTTTGCAGGTATGTTTCTTGCTATAGGCCACCACTCTATCAATGACAGGAATATTTCACTTTTCTCGGAATTCATTACAGGCTCAATATTTTCGGAGTATTTTACATGACTCAATTCTACAAACTGACTACGAATTGAGTACCAATTGGATTATTACAAATTGACTACACGTTTGGTTACTGTGATTCGGTTTGTGGTGGCAGCTATAAAACTCCGACGACAGAAAGACTCATGAAAACATACGATTGAGGACATAACTGCCGTCTATTCCTATATTTGCTCGAGTACAAGTGTTTGCTCAGTATTATACACTGCACCATGATTCAAAAGCACAGCCTCAGAGGGATGGGACTTGGACAATGTCGGTAAAAGAAGTTTACATAGTTCCCACGCTGAGCGATAACACCTTCACATTTAGGATATTCTGTGTGTGCCAAGAGTTTTACTAAGCACACAGTGCTCTAGTAGATGCCTCAAGGCCTTCAACGTGCACTTCGGTGACGTTCAGGATGGTAACTATATGTGAATGAGGGGGTTCTGACCCCCACCAGATTCTTTTGTAATGCTTTAGCTTTTCGGGTGCTACAAAAGTATCTCCGCGCTTTCAGATCGACCAACGTTGCCAAAGTTAGCCAATTTACAGAAACCCAGGCGGGTATGCTTGAATTCGTTCACTTATTTCTTCGTGGTATCAACTTCCAAGACAAGCACGCTCCATGAATGACGATGGCACGAACGCAGACCAAAGCAGCAACTCAATTACACAAAGTATAAATCTGCTACTTCAGGTGCTTATTAGCAAAGCAAAACACATGCAGATATTGAGACACACGCACAGACACACACACACACACACACACACACACACACACACACACACACACACACACACACACACACACACACACACACACACACACACACACACATATATATATATATATACGATGTTTAAGTAAATAATTCTAAATCAACAGATCAACAGCAACATTTTAGCAGCCAGCACTACACACTACATTTTTTGTTTATTTTTGCTTTTTTGGAGGTCGTTAATTTGTGGAGTGTGAATTCTATAAGCTTAAGCATTTTGGCAGAAATCTGTCGGGCTCGGTAGAAGATTTAAGAAGTTGGGAAGTTCGTAGAGGGCCGGGGGTGTGAGGAACGACTTGGTACTTCCTCAGAATCTGTCTGTGTTTGTCACAAAACATATCCGTGTCTTGTTTTGCCAAAACTGTGTTTCTCCATTTCCAACACGTTTCCGAAGCCGTGAACGTATACAGAGGAGATCGTTCCTAGATAGCGGTTCAAGTTTGTTGGCGTGTTGTAAATGTGTCAGGACTCGCGTAAGGACCTCCTTCCGAACTTCCTCTCTGTTTCTATAACAGAAAAGCTGTAGAAATCAATCATATGGTCGGGCTGCTCAAGCTCTCTGCAAAAGCGCCGCGTTGCACTTCTGCCTTCCTGACGTCGTTGGCGTAATCTTAACGAGTGGGAGCGGAAGTTTATTGCTGCCCGGCAAGGCGCACGTTAGCGCTCAGCGGCTGACTCCCTCGTCAGGAACGCCAGTCCAAGCCTTTCGGCCGCTCCACGGGCTTTCTGAATGCAAACATTCGCTTTTGCCCACGTAGCTGGCTGGACACTCTGAACACGGCAACTTGCAGGCTTCTCGCTGGTGTTGCTTCTTCCTTCGGCCGTGGTAGCAAGCGGGTGAGCGTCGAAGCAGGCTTGCGAACCACCTGGACCCCTGATTTTCCGAGAATCGCGGAGAGCTCTTCACTGGCGCCCGGCACATATGGGATGACAATGCGCTTGGCTGGCTTCAACTATTTTTCTGCCAGTGGGGTGACCAGCGAGGGAAGGTTGTCGCGTAGTGTGTCTTTCACGGGTCCCTTTACACGGTACGGTGATCGTTTTCTACCCATGCTGACGCCTGCTTAAATAACAAAAACGCAAGCAAAAAACGGAAAGAAAACAAGAGCTATCTAAATGCACAACGCTGGGTAATATTTTTGTCAGTTTGTACCTCTCGAGGGGGCGTCACAAAAGTGTAAAGAGTGAACTTTTTCGTAGATAAATGCAAAACCAGGTTGCCGAGATGTATTAATAAAGGCAAGCTAACTGAAAAAAAAATGTTTGGAGTGATTTATGCTGTTGTATATCATAATTGAAAAAACAAATGCCGTAGGTAAATATTGCGTTACTGTGTTGCTTTCCGGCACTAAAACTCAGCTGTTCCTCCAGTAGTTCGTCACGTACACCTCAGCACCAAGAATGTAACCCTACCATCTGTGATCAATATTTTAATATGAGCATTTAGTGTGTTCACCTACCTGTACGGTGAACAGTTTAAAAAAAAGGCAGGCTTATCAACAGAATCCAATTCTAGTTTCATGATGCATTTTATTGTCGCTTCCCTTTGTAACATTTACAAACTAGACCACTTCGGGCGCTTTAGCACTGTGCGAAGAAATGCGAATTGTATAGCATTAATATATAAACGATCGTTATTGCTGAGCTTAAGAAAAAAAAGCAGATTTTACTGGCGCACACGAGAAGACTGTGGAAGCAACGATGCTGGTGGCCTACCCCAATTCCTTTCATTTACTTTACCTCTTCCTCAGTTTTCTTTCTCCCTTCTTGCTACATCAGTCTATCGGCTCGTTATATATATATATATATATATATATATATATATATATATATATATATATATATATATATATATATATATATATATATATATATATATATATATATATATATATATATATATATATATATATATATATATATATTTATATCAATGCTTTGTTTATGCTTAGCTGACACATGTGTTCCAAGTTCGGAGAGGCTGTCGGCCCAGGCTGGAAATGAAGTTTAAACACTCTGCCGTTGAAAATAAAATGCTACATGTATCAAGCATGTAATTCACCTAAATTTTCATCCTACGCTCTTGTCTAAACTGTGGGAGGATCGAAGCTGTAACACTGTATACGATGGCACCAAACGTAAACATCAGTTTTCTTTCTTCCTGGAAGGAAAATCAAAGCATATTTCTGCCAGTAATGACCTCACGTTAACAACTAATGGAATATTATCAATAAATACCTGTTTTATAGACTAATAAAAAATGTTCTGCATCACTTTTTTTTCTTGGCTGCAGCATGATTAGTGTTCTTGCCGTTGCCATGTTTACAAATACATCAGCGAGACCATTGAGTGAAAAGGTGGATTATCATCAATATTTCCCAATCTAATATAGGCAATAATTATGGTGCATTCACTCTTCTATCGCAAAATCAAGCTCTGAATTCCGACAACATCCGGGGGCGAGAAGAAGCACTACATACTTGAGATGTACACCTAAATAAACAGTGTGGGCTTAAAATTGCTTATAAGTTAAGCATGCTAGCCCTTACATCGTACGCCAAGGACCCCATTCGATAGCTCTTTTATTGGTGCACAGGCCTTCAACACATATATCAATAATGCGGAGATCGTTGCACATTCGACTATCAGTTGCATAAAGCAGTTGTAATGTGCGCAATAACGCTATGAAATTTCCTTTCACATGTCGCAATGAAATCTTGCCAGATGAAGTGTTACATAAATAATTTATTTATTACTATTTGTAATATATCAAGGCGATTGAAATGAGCCAAGAACATAAAGACACAATAGTTCTAGGTGTAGCAAATCTTTTGTTAAACACACGATGCTGCATAATCTGAAGTTGCAAATCTCGTTAAATTAAATGTTGTCAGGTAGTAGTGGAAAAACAATCAGGCACAGGCTGTCCCTTGAAGCAGGCATTGTTTGAAGTACAGTTTACGGAACTATGCTGAGTACCTTATAAAATCAGACACATGCAATGAGATGCCAGGAAATGAGAGGTTAACACAAAATTACAAAAAAGTTCTACAAAAGGCGCTCCTTCAGCTTACACTGTGCTGTCGGTCCCGAGCATCTGGTGCTATTTTCTCAATGGAACTATACTTAGCTCCTTACGCACATCGACGCAAAGAATAAGCTCTACGAAGAAATAAGAAAGCGAAAGAGCTTCCGCAAAGGATAACCGAGCAGTACAATCTCGGAGCGTTTACTATGTAGTTAACAAGCACATTCCTTTCCTGCCCCTTGACTAATGTATTGAACACATTATTTATGATTACTATTTATTTGCTGTTACTGCAATCACCATTTGGGGATTTCAGCAGGGTGGTACATATACTTAGTCGCTGACAAAAACATGACGGTAAAAGTGATGAATAAAAGTAAGCAGAGCTACAGTCAGAACTAAAACCACTTTGGTAGCTTCTGTAAGAGTCGAGTAAGATGTTTTTAGGTGTAGTTCACCCATCAGCTCCACCTATTTATCGGGCACTAGAAGTAATTGCGTAATCTACGTGAAACTGCGTGCGCATGATGCGTTCAAGTATACAAAAATATTTCAGGACATATTTTTGCACCATTGAAATAATTTAAATTGTATGAGTTCTGTCATGTTTTTTTTTCGATACGTTGTTGCAAAAATGTAGTTTTTCTAATAAAAACTTTGCTGGCAATGCGAAAATTACCTATGTCCAGTACACTCACACCAAGATGTAATTGGTGCACATCGTGCTCAATTTAGAAGGAAAAAAAGAAAACAAGAGGTGGCTTGACGTGACACTCTTCAAGCCCAGTCATAAAAATAAAACTGGGGCATGCTGGGAATATATCAACAGCATGAAGCATGAAGAGGATCAGCGAAGAGGATCAACTTTTTCTCGGGACAAAACAAACCCCGCTTGTGTTATATAAGACTAATAACCTAACAGGGCCAAAAGCAGCGCTCTATCCTAGAGAATAGCAGAATATGTGTACCTATTTGTTCAACAAATTAATCCCAGTGTCCAATATACTAAACCTGCTTCTCCTGTGAAAATCGTTCTACTAACATCTTTCTTAATTTTTTGCGTGCTTTTCAATAGCCTAGTAGCTAAAAAAACAAGATTAAAAACTTTGTTCTGCCTACAGAAAGTTTGGGTCGGAAAGTAATATGGCTTAGCCACAAATTAAGTATTGAACCTGATATTATGATTACAATAGATTACCTACGACGAGAAAAAAACTAAAGAATGTAATGCAGTTGGTCCTAGCTTCTTCGTATATAAATTATCTATGACTATATCAAAACTCTGAGGACTCGAATTCAACCAAGGCCAGAAAAAAAAGAAGTCCTCAGTCTGAAAAATTGTTCATGGCTGGTCCGGAACCTGTTCGCGTACTCTACACAGGCCGGCTCTTAAACGGCGTGAGTAAGAATGCACTGACAGCGGGTCGCTATTCTTTGGTTCCCGCAATGAGGGGCGGGCGAGAACAGGTTGGTGGTGGTGGTGGTAGTGGTTAGAAGATGAGAAAAGGCACCTAATTTCTGCAACCCGGTCGGGAGCACGGCGCAGTGCCTAAAGAACAGGTTGAAGAGTGAGGCCACTTAAGTAGGGAACTCGTCAGCACCGTGGTGGGAGGAGAAAAGAGGGAACGAGGGGGAGGGTTCAACTTCATGCGGCACGTGGTGGACGTTTAACGAACTAGCCCCTCGTGGGCCAGAATCCTGGCCTCGATGGCTTTGCTGTGCTTTTCCTTACTTTGCTTTTACACACCGTTATAAAGTGTTTGCTGTGCATAGCACTGCCACGCTAGGAGTTGCTTGGTACATATCCCCTTTCAGCGGCGCTCATCAGCCGGAACTCCAGTGAACGCCGCACACAGAACAATAATAATAAAACAAAAAGGCTTAAACAGCAGCTCCGCTGAGTATCGAGAGTACCGAGTCGAGACGGAAGTGAGAGCTTGGACTGACCGATGCATATGAATACGGGCTCCCCCGCGTACTGCTCCCTGGCAGTCGGGTGGAAGTAAGGGCACTGCTCCTCGACGCGGTGGCAGAACTCGCGGCACGGCTTCATCGGCGACGGTGCAGGAGGCGGCGGCGGCGGCTGGGCGAGGCTCCCTTCCGCCGCCGCCGCCGCCGTCGGCGGCGCCGCCGCGGCTGCTTGTGCTGGCAACCCGCCGTCGGCGGTCTTCCGGCGACCGGCATCGGCCGCCGTGGGACCGAACACGGGCACCAGCATGGCGCAAGTCCATTCGCGGTACACCACCTGCAGAAAAGAACACAACTGTTGGGGACACCGCGTAGGACAGGAGCCCGTTAGGCATGGAAATGTGAAGGGCTTTTTATGTAAGTAAACGAGATGGTCAGAGGCTTTTGCAGGTAACTCTGCGAGTCAGTACTAGAGAAAGAAAAACGTTTTTTGATCTCGAATTTCTTGTATGTTTGAGTAGTACAATTTTAATCAAGCAATATAAAAGATAAGCACGCAGTACAACTCAATACATATCTAACTAGCATCCTATAAACAGACTCCTTATCGAAGAGCTCTGGTACGACTTCTTCAATTACTGTAAGTGTGACTCCAGAACAACAACGAAGCCTAGCGTTACTGCTCGTAGCACTTGCAAGCTGTAGCTCAATGCTGGCTGATTTTTGGTTGATATCGTCAACTGTCAGCAAACATTTACTGATGTTGGCTGTGCATTATCGCAACAGCGACGTAATACACCATAATGTGTCCACTATACTACGCCCTTCACACACATTTCAATGTCTCATATCACGACAGTCCCACTTAAAATATGGTCAACATTTTTTTTTGCGGGTCGGCTCTCTCCTTCAAGATAATAGGCAACTCACGTCTGCGTCATTTTTACTGTGTGTATCATCTACCAGAGGTTGGTGAAGGAGGAGGCTTTCGACACGCTATACGTAAGCTAAGTGAAATACTAGCGCTTCATATCAGCTTACCGCTTATGGTGTTGCTAGTATCTATGTTGCTGTTGGTATCGCTACGCAACCGCAAACAAGTGCTAATATAAACAAGTGCAAACGCGGCTGCCTAATGTATGTGCGTGCGTGGATTTGTACATATATTGAGCGCCCACTTCATAACGTCACGCTCGACAAAAAAACTAAAACACGTTCACCTTGCATCCGCATGCTTCGCATAACATCGATTCCCAAGTTGCGGGGATCTACCGAATTTTCTTTTTTTTCCTTTTTTCATTTTCTAGTTTTTTGATGCATTTCTTTCCATATATTGCTATTTGTTCTCTATTTTCTCTCTATTCATTTTTGCTTTCTCTCTGTTCCTATTTCTCGTTTGCTCATTTTCTTTTCAATTTTTATGCGTGGTTGTACTTAAAGTGCTTCGCACTTATTTTCATCGTCAAAGCGCTCTAAGAAGAAGAGGAATAAGGCTTCTTCTTAGCAGGAGCGCGCTCTCGATGTGCTGCATCTACACGTGCCATGGTTTAGCCTGCGTTACACTAAGCGACGGCAACAGCATACGATCATAGCACACGACCGCTTCACATAGCACTACAGTCACATAGCACTACAGGCCGCTTAAAATGGTTACACGAGTACCATCTATGCTGTAAATCACAAAATTGGGGGAGCCTTAAATCTTCGCCTTTAAGAGTTGAACGCGATAGCGGTATTCTGTTCCTACAGTGCGGACTTGAGACACTTAGTGTTTGAAACCTTTTCGAACTTGCTATATGCACCAACTACGTCGCCTTAAGGGTGCAGTATAGCGTGCGTCTTTCGTAGTGGGTGACCGCCTTTAAACTATGAAGTCCTGATAATTCCATGATCTGACGCCCGATGGCAAGTTACGCTTGTCCCACGCATTATTACGGCAGTATGTCATGTTGCACTGTGAAACATGCACACAGGGCGCGTGTGTTTGTAAAGCATGGAAGTTACTTTCACTGCATTTCCAAGCAGGGGAAGTTATTTTCACTTCCACAAGCAGGGGCATGGCTGTGTGGCCGAACACCCACTTGCCACGCAAACGAACCGGTTTCGATTGCCACTCAGAACCGTATATATTTATTAGTTATCTTGTTTGCATCTTTCTTGATTTTTTTTTTGGTCATGCAAAGATGATTTTTCGCTCACAATCGCCGACGCCAGAAGTACTGCGGAACAAGCTCCTTTTACGCTATCGCGTTAATACACAGCGTCCAGTCACATACAAGGAGTGAAAGGAGCAAACCGAAGTCATTGGGAGGCAGAATCAGTGAAGCGACACATAGCGCGGGAACATCATAACAACACCTAACGTGGCATGGTGGCAGGTCAAATCGTAAGCATGAAATCAGCCTAAAATGGTATTTCGTGCTTCTTGTTTCATAGGGGGCACATTCCATTCGACGGAATATCTGCTGCTGTACAGGCGCACTAATAGAATTAGACGTTGCAATAATGAAAAAGTTAATTTAAAAATAGTCCGTTATGAAACTAGAGAAAGCTGAAATAGACGGCATAAGTTCGTTTGAAAAAAAAAACGCTAGGTTGGCCGTTTTGTTGATAGAGCGATGACATACTTGTATGGAGATATATACTGAAAATTTTTTTTATATGTAGGGCTTAAAGCCCCAAAACTTTCATACGATTATGAGAGACGCCACAGCAGAAGGCTCCGGAAATGTTGACCACCTGTGCTTCTTTAACGTGCACACAAATCTGAGCTCACAGACCTACAGCATTTTCGACTCCATCGAAAATGCAGCCGCTGCAGCCGAAATTCGATCACGTGACCTGCGCGTCAGCAGCCGAGTACCTTAGCCACTAAACCACCGCGGCGGGGCTACTGAAGTTTTTTTTTTGCGTGCATATTATTAAACAATATATTTTTGTTCACGAAAAACGAATGTGCACTTACACACTGTCGGTCAGCATGCAAGGTGTGTTGTTAGTACCCGGCGCGCATATAACGTCCCCAAATGTATTCACAAATTACATCCGCCGTGACAGTCATTGACCCAGTATTCAATTCGCGCCAATTCTGCGAAAGGCACTCGCGAAAGCACTTTTCAAAAAAAGGAGCGTCATGAGACTGGCAGATAAATAGATGGGGGGAGGGCGAGAAATTTGTTTCTAATGGGACAAGTCAGCTTTCTCGTAAGGCCCGTGAAGCTCTCGTATGAAGCTGGACCGGCTTGGTCCAGCTTCGCTGCTACGGCACCTATATAGTTTAATGCAGCCAACTCAAGTTTGGACTTTCGTGATCCTAAGTACTGTTCACATTTATCGCATCACACACGCAAATCATGCGATCTTCAAGGCGGGCGCAACTCCTGCGCGTTATAACGTCGTCATGCGCTGTAGTTAAAAAGAAAGTTCAAGGGATTTCAGAATTCAATCAAACTTCGCGTTTAGGAAGGACCGACATTATTTTTGACGATGTCATAATTGTTTTCGCGGTTGTACCAGCAGGATATTTAGAACAGGCGCAATAAAAGCTTGTCTTGCCACCCCCCATGAGTGCGCTGAAAGTGTGTGCGCGGAAACATACGTCATCTTCGTTTCTTCTGGCCCTGGAGCAAGTGTTCTTTCTTATCTTCAACCAAGACCTCCGTAACTAACTCATGGCGTGCCGTTGCCGGAACTAATCGAAGAGGCCACGTTTCAGCAGTACTGCTGTTGCAGATGACGCGTCATATCGAGAATGACGTCACCGTGTAAGCCCGGCGGCCACAGCCACTGTTTTTTCACCAAAAAGTTCTATTGGCGTCCGCTTTTCACAACTCTCACATCGCTTTTCTAATTGAGCAGGGATCAATCTGTCCTTACACGCTCCTAAGTCATGTTTTTAGAAACGTGCTTCAGTTTCCCTTTAAAGGATGGTGCTCCACCGCAAGCAGCGTCTCGCCGGCGTGCGCTGGCGCGCACGTGTCGTTGTCGCGTGTAGGGCGGAGTTGAGAGCGAGAAGAGTGAGTGAGAGGGCCGTCGAGGGCGCCTCAATGGGGCACCACGTGACTGGAACGCGCCATCGATCCCGACGCCAACCCGCCTCTTCGCTCTCCCTTTCCTCTCATTTCTCCATCGCTTCTTCTTTCTCTGCCTTTCAGCCACCTTTTTCCTTCCTCCGTGCTTTCAGCAGTGCTACGAGGTCGACGCAGCTCGAGGCTGCCGCTCGGTGGCGCGGACGCGCTTGGCTCACGAGAGGGCGCAGCGACCGCGGGGTTTCCCGGCCAATTCTCCCATCTCCCCCTTTCTTCCACCCTCCCTATATGGCGGCGAGCTTTGCTTATCGCTACCGGATGTGTTCACACCTGCCTGGCCTGCGGCACGCATGTATTCCGCGGGTCGCTCTTCATCGCCAGCGTGCCGAAGGTGCGGTGATGACGAAACGCTGCAGCATATTGTTTGCTCCTGCCCTGACCTGGCCACTGAGCGTTGCGCACTGGTAAGCCGCTATCGTCTGCTTGGACTACCTGCCGAAACAATGGAAGACATACTTTTTCCCGCGCGCTCGAAGACGAAAGCCCTTCGAGCCTTCCTCGAGTTCTGTGCTTGCGCGGACCTCGCCGCCTTATAGACGGACTCTTTTCACTCGCACTACTGACTGTACTGACAAGACGTTCTCTTGCCATGACATTCACTTTTTCTTTCCTTCCTCTCTTCTTCCTATCATCTTTACTTCCCCTTCCCCGATCCCTAAAGGCGCTGAGCCGTGCCCCCGCGACGGGAGGCAGAAAATAGCGTCCTTTTTGTCTCTTCCTCTTTCATTAATCTCTCTCTTCACACCTGCCTTTCAGTGCGCCCGCGCTTGTTAAGTGATTCGGGGGTCCTCCCCTCCTCATAGAGTACGGTCAGGTGGTCCCGCTGACGACAGCCTCTCCCAGCTGATGCGATCTCGTTTCTCCCCGGGGCAAAGTCATGACTGCCTGAAAACGCGATAGCCCTATTTTGAGGAGAATGGTGGGACAGCTTGGGTGTGCTTTGATGACTCGTCAGGATCGCATTGGAGAGCGTGGTAGACATAAAAACGAGCAGCGATGATATCTAACGGGAGCTCGGCTTGCTACAACTATCGTCGTTTCGCTTAGCGTCAGCTGCTCCCATTGTATATCGCGATCTTTTGCGCCGAAAAACGCCAGACAAGCCCCCCTCAAACAGCCTAGCACCTCGCGGCGTGACCCTTACGCTATATATATATATATATATATATATATATATATATATATATATATATATATATATATATATATATATATATATATATATATATATATATATATATATATAAATATATATATATATATATATATATATATATATATATATATATGTGTGTGTGTGTGTGTGTGTGTGTAAATGACATCTAACAGATAGTATTGCCAAGGAATGTATAGGGGAAGTTATTAGAACCAATAGGATGTAAATAAGAAGAAAGAAAAGTGGGTGAAAAAATAACCAGCCGTGAGCAGGAATCAAACCTACGACCTTCGAATAACGCGTTCGATACTCTAACCACCGTAATAAGTTCACGTGCTACGTGACGCCAAACATGCGCATAAAAGAGTGTTTCACACTCGTCGCTTGGCTTATAGATGGCGCTTACTGACACTCCTACTTCTAAATTCACATATAGACCCCAAAAAAGTGGATGGAGGGAAGGCTGCTGTGATAGCTCTGTGGTTAGAGTATTGAACGCGTTATTCGAAGGTCGTAGGTTTGATTCCTGCTCACGGCTGGTTGTTTTTTCACCCACTTTTCTTTCTTCTTATTTACATTCTATTGGTTTTAATAACTTCCCCTATACATTCCTTGGCTATACTGTCTGTTAGATCTCATTAATATTGTGTCAAAACACGCAAAAACGAGCCCTTAGGTATACACTTCTTCCCCTTATATATATATATATATATATATATATATATATATATATATATATATATATATATATATATATATATATATATATATATATATATATATATATATATATATATATATACCAGCTTAGTATTTTGGCTAGTTAATTGCTGTCATCATCAAGAATCCGTATGTACAAATGACCCAGAAGATAACAAACATTCTGTGACTGCGCATGTGTACGACAATGTTTCTTACGCTAACAATGCCAGCAATCAGTGACAACGCTGAGCAAACTGTTTTTAATCGCACAAATAAACTGCAAAAGAAGGTAGCGCTTGAGGTCTGACGGCCGAGATCAGCGTAGCCCCTAATGGATAAAGCTGTGCAACAGTAAATTGATTCCAACGAAATAGTTCAACACGCATGATCACAATATGCGTTCGAGAGCGCAAGTCGTCAGTCTCCTCGCCAAATGACCGCTTCGGGAATTCGAGTCAGGCTGCACTCCTGACTGTTCCCTGTACGACAATCAGTATGGAACTCAATTATTTCCAAACTATCACATGCAAGCTCTTGCTGAGATTTTCGTTTTATTTTGTGTACGTAACTAAAAGGAAACACGCTTCCTTCTTTGAGCGATATGATGACGTACGGGCATTATCAGGCGGCAGGTGCGCGAAGAGAAGTCGCAATGTTTGCAGTCAGCGTTGCCTCACAAAGCTTCAATCGCGTCCTATGCTCTGCGTTCCCGCAACGGTGTCCTGTCAGTGGCAGTGCGACAAGCCGTTTGCGATGAAAAGCAAACACACCTCTCTTTGATCCCGCGCTAAGCAGACCACAAGAGGAAAGCATTTCCTCTAAATCCATTTGTGTCTTGTTAATTAAACAATTAAAAGAATAATTGAATAAAAAATGAATAAAAAAAACACCATTGCTACAATGCCCTCGCTACGATTCCAGCAGTTTACTTACGAACGTAAATAAGGGTTGGCAAATTATAGAATTAGTAAACATTTTTTTTCTGTGGAGAGCTCTCGAAAACGCGATGTGCGGGCGTACAGTTTGAGGCCATGTAAGTGATATGCGGGTTAAGTCCTAATATATGCATGATAATAACAGCCAAATAGAGTTTTCAGTTCAACTGCTCAAAACAAACTGCTTCAGAGGTAATCACGCCTTGATTCTGCAGGGTCGCGCAAGCATGCTGTCTGAAATGACAGCTTCTTGGGCTCGTACATCTTGAAATTTATGCTCGCTTGTTAGATTACTGTAACTAATATTTCAATTAAATAATAACTTAATCAATAAATCGTTCAAGAAGCAGAGAACCTTATTGTCGCTGGGAAAAAGAACATCTACGGTGAAAAAAGGGCCCCAGACAATATGTCAGCACAAATACACGGGAACACAAAGCAAACAGAGTTCGCCGCTGTGGAGCAGTGGTTATGGTTCTCGGGTTCTGAACCAAAAATTGTGACTTCGATGACGGCCGTGGTAGTCACATTTTGATACAGGCGTAATGTCAAATGCCCGTGTGCTGTGCACCTCAAAGAACACCGAATGGTCGCAATGTATGGAGCTCTCGGCTACGGTGTCTGCCATAAACATATAATTGCTTTGGGACGTCGTAAAACCCCACATGTTATTATTATTATTATTATTATTATTATTATTATTATTATTATTATTATTATTATTATTATTATTATTATTATTATTATTATTATTATTATTATTATTATTATTATTATTATTATTATTATTATTATTATTAAGGCGAATAGGGGCAGAACAGGCTGACAACTGAAACCTTGATGACACAATTAGGCAGACAAAGGGAGAAAGCATGATGGTTAACCAGAAAGACATTCCCATGGCTACCCTACACTCTGGGTTTAGGGAAGGGGACAAGAAAGATGAGAAGGAGGCCGAATGCCTGCCTACTTCTTTGGGAGGAGGAACGAAGTAGAGAAAATGAAAATAGGAAGAAAAAAATGGAATAGACTGAAAAACAAACAAATCATGAAGGAACAGATAGAAATAGGTAGGAAACAAAAAAAAATCTACAGCAGATTCGCAGAATGATGATGATGAGTGGGGTGAAGCATCCGTCCATCTGTCTGTCTGTCCGCTCCTATCACACTAGGACACGCATCGGACGGACAAACGCTTCGCCCGACTCATAATCATTCACTCCCTGGATGTGTTGGGAATTTCTTATTATACGAAAACCACTAACGCCATCCAATGATATTACCAAGGACATATACACAAAATGCCATCTAGTGACCTATTCCTGAAACTAACTAGAAGTGGTTACCACAACATACAACTACGAGGGAACGACCCACACTCTAAGAAGCTTCGTCCCTAAAGAATGTCTATAAACGGGAGACCATAAACGGGAGACCAAGTCAGTTTTGTTCGCGAAAGCTTTTTGTGTTTCGACGAACCTGGTCACGCTGAAAAGGACACCTTCTCGGAAACGGGCACACCATTAGGCGTGGCACATTTCAGACCAGTTGGCTTGTGTTTCTAAAACAGTACGTCAGGCTGAACTCGTATTGAACGAGGGAACCTCTAAGGTGTTCAAGGGCTTCACAGGAGCCACAAGAAGTACACGATAAACCGTCAGCACATTCCTGACAGTAGGAGCGTTCGCGCATCAATGCAGAGCCAACCCTTTACACACGAGTTTCCGAGTCAGTAATGATTGGCTCTCTGTAACACTGAGGAGTTAGTTGTGCAACGTGAACATCCACCTAATAATTATTTATGGAACAAATAGTGCGCTTATCAACTAGCATTGTTTTCACAGTCATTCACATGGAAGTTCATGTAAGTATGCTCACCTCCCAAAGTCACAGACCTTTCCGGAAACGGCGCGAAATTGTAATATTAAATTTTAAAGCATTTCATGTCAGAGCACTAGGAGAGAGAGAAATAGGCGAAACGGAGAGAGAGAGAGATAAAGATGCAAGGAAAGGCAGGGAGGTTAACCAGACGCACATCCGGTTTGCTACCCTGCACTGGGGAAGGGATAAAGGGGAGAAAAGAGGTTGCAGAAAGATGAGAAGGTACACACAATCACGTGCTCACTCGGGGAGCACACACAGTCTACAGGCGGTCGCTCAGGTTTGTTGACTTGAGGTAAAGTAGCAGTGCTTTAGTTGCTTTCTGCGCAACTGAGGCAGATGCCCAAGGTCCTAGTATCTTCTGCACACAAAATGGTCCGGGGTCAAGTCGATTCAAAACCATCCGGAGCTGGCATCGCTGTGTGTCGTAGCAAGCGCAGCTGCACAGGACGTGTTCGATGGTCTCTTCATCTCCGCAGTAGTCGCATGTAGGAGTGTCTGCCATACCAATGCGAAAGGAGTACACCTTTGTAAATGCAACACCCAACCAAAGGCGGCATAACAGTGTCGCATCGGAGCGGGAAAGTTGTGATGGTAGCTTTAGCTTGAGCGAAGGATCCAGTTCATAAAATTGACACCTTTGGAAGCTGGTAGACGACCAGAACGTACGTGTGAGATCTCGAGCCAGCAGGTAAAGTTGTCTTGCTGCATCATTCCTTGATAGAGGAATCGGGACTACACGGGTTTCTTCATGGGAGGCGAAACGGAAAGGGCAGAGAAGCTGAAAGGGCAGAGAAGCTGAAAGGGCAGAGAAGCTAATATAGTTAAAAAACTGGTACAGGGTGGGGAAGTAGGGATCAGAAAAAGGGCAGAAAAAGATAAAAAACAATCAAACAAACAAACAAACAAAAAGGATGTCAGAGCATTAAATTTGCCGTCGTTTCTAACACGGTGGAAATATGAGTCTCGTATTCGATCGCCTCCTGCTAAGACTTCTATAGTACTTGGCGCGGAGCGTGGATATTTGAACTAACGCGTATGACAATTGGTTGTGCGCTTGCACAGTTGTTCGATCTCAACCAGCCTTCAGCGGGCGGTACACCCACGACAGTGTCTGATATCGGAGACCAAGGCTTCAGTGCGTCTACCGAAATGCGCGCTTTGAATGACCTTAAGGGGGGAAAAATAAACGACCAGATCCCATTTCAACGTGCCACCAACTTGTTTTTAACAAAGTTGGGCTCAATGAAAATTGATTCATTATCATCATCACCACACCACCATCATCGTCATCACGTTAAGTGAGACGGCCCCTTTGCTTTAACTAATGAAAGTAACCACTAGTGAAAAGTAATTACTTCAGATAGATGACACTGCGTCCATATCGAGATGTTCTTTGTCATTGTTAAGGCGGAAAGAAACATTGCTTCTGCTGCACTGTTTACAGCTGGAAGGCGCAAGTGCGGACTCTTGTCTAGTCCTTAGCGTATCGAAAAGACCGATATTCTAACGTGTGATGCTGCTTCTTGGGCATGCTGATCGGGACTGATTGATCCATTCAATAGATGTTGGCCTCATCAAATGAACTTTGCTATTTATTTTCTTGTCGCGCTCTAAGTGCGACTGTGTCTGGCTCAACAAAAGATTGCCATATAGTCTCTTGCTGGTAGAGCTAGTTTTTTTACATATATTATTTTCATCGCACTGTATATTTGTCCGCTTTCTTGTTTCTATACTGTATAATTAACTCAACTTTACGTATGTTTTTATATAGAGGCAATGAGAACCGTTGTACCGACTAGCATATCGCTGGGTTTCATTTACTTCCCTGTTTCACTAAAAAAAAAAGAGTTGCGGATGTTTTTCAAACTTTATCGGCAGTAGATATAGCGCGAGAACAGAACGACGACAAAGGCACAACAAAGAGACAAGCGCTATTCTTTTGTCGTTGTTCTGTTCTCGCGCTATATCTGCCGTCATGTCATACCAACTAGCCCAAACCGCCACACTTCTAAGTTATCGGCAGACAGAAAGATACTTGCTGCTCTTGTACAAGCACTTGATATGTCAAGTACATCTTTGCGCTTTCAAGAAGCGTCATGGAACCATTTCGCAGTGACACTTATGGAATGTCATCTATACAGAATGCATCGTAGCGCCGCTGATAAAGCTTCCCAGCTTGCGTGTCAAATGTAACGCCGACACTAACGCACGCAGCTTGGGCGTGACCAGAGAGTCTTACAAAATAGAACATCAGCTAGCGTAAAAATGTCCACAGACTTGGAGAAATAACACAAGACCACGTCAGACTTGAACGAAACCTAATATCATTCAACATGCAAGCACATATTTATGAAAAAAAGTTTAAATTTGCTCAATACAACTAGCTTAACTCTCCGCCTTAATTGAGAGTCTTACAGCCGAATAACAGGGAGTTTTTAGCAGCATCATTTGTGGGATAACTTTTAAGGAGTAAACTTGCAGATATTGGCGTGACAAGTAGGTATTCAGTTCTGTTTATGTTTTATTCGCAGTTATAAAAGCGCGGGGACAACTAATACGTACCTGTCTGAGTTCAACTACGTTTCTGAAAACAACGTCTTTTCAATACTCTTACGTCCACTTTATTTATTGTGGTAGGATGCCAGTGACTTCAATTCCAATGGTAATTTGT
Organism: Rhipicephalus microplus; assembly: GCF_043290135.1. Lineage (NCBI taxonomy): Eukaryota > Metazoa > Arthropoda > Arachnida > Ixodida > Ixodidae > Rhipicephalus > Rhipicephalus microplus. The sequence goes on along the minus strand of NW_027464640.1, from coordinate 1,566,659 downwards.
GACCTAACTCAACTATGGTAGTTATTCCCTTGCTACTAGTACTGGCTGACCTTGACTGCCCATAGACTGACATTGGCTATTTTCTGACGGTGTTGGAGAAATGTAAGTTACTCTAAAGGAATTTGTTTTTGAGTTATTTGGTGTCTGACCTTGCCCAGCATGTCGATAGTGGCAAGAATCTTGACACACACACACACACACACACACACACACACACACACACACACACACACACACACACACACACACACACACACACACACACACACACACACACACACACACACACACACACACACACACACACACACACACACACACACACACACACACACACACACACACACACACACACACACACACACACACACACACACACACACACACACACACACACACACACACACACACACACACACACACACACACACACACACACACACACACACACACACACACACACACACACACACACACACACACACACACACACACACACACACACACACACACACACACACACACACACACACACACACACACACACACACACACACACACACACACACACACACACACACACACACACACACACACACACACACACACACACACACACACACACACACGCACAAAAAAAAACGGGGACAGAGAAGAGAAACAGAATCGCTATGTAGGACACATGTTGTGGCTAATGTGTACTATTAATGCCTATGGTTGTGTCTACCATGTACTACTCTTTACTATGTCGGATCTCTGCTGTTACAAAAAATTTGTCTTCATCAATCGCACTCCCACGATTGAGTTGTCGGCATGTCAAGCTCTCGGTCTTGTTTTGATAAAAAAAAGTTCAGAAAGTACTGCTCTATTGTCAGTATCCTTCGTGCCAGTTCAACAAACGGACAAGTGAAAGCAGCAACGCGGACATGCCGTCCACTATGCTAAATCGGATTAAAGCAACACAGTAGGGCCACAACGAAATTCGAAGCAAGAAAGCCGAAATCTTTGAGCGCGTTCCAAGGGAAGACGACAGCGGAACAAGAGCTGCGTCACTCGAACCAAACAAGAAAAGACGTGAGACATAGGCGGCTGCCTGGTGACGCATAAAGAGGAGGCGCGGTCCTCGACATGCAAATGTATACCGCTACCAGAGGTGCTGTCTGTGTTCGGACGAAGGCACCCGCGCGGCATCGGTTTGCTGTGAGTTCGGCACTTCCTCTCGAGGTGCGCTACATGGCGCAAACCAACCAGAGGGAGGCCATTATTTATGCAATTTGCTCTTAAAGCTCGCACATTTTGCAAACAGGACACGTGGCTATCAACTGTAGTTTTGTACGACACGCCGGAATCCTCGATTGGAAGTGTGATGCGAGCCGAAGACTTCTGGGATGGAACTGGAACGCACAACGAACGAACAAACGAATGAACGGATGGATGGATGGATGGATGGGCAGATGGATGGATAGGCGGATGGAAGGAATTGAATGAGTGAATGAAATGAATGACTGAATGTTTCATTTGACTACATGCACTTGTCACAGTTCGAGTATTGAAGTATACAAACTCAAGTTCATAACATTCTTATACAAGCAATATATAGCTACCAAAAAAAGAAATAAAGGTAAAACAATCCAAAAGAGAATTCTTTTGACGAGCGCTCTGTATTATCAGCGTATTGAGAGAAGCGTGAGTGATTGCACAATACGTAATTCTTAAAGCCCCTAACACAACTTTATGACAATGCAATATGCCGCTGCATTGACACAAATTTGTGCATTTAAGTAAATACTTGCATTTAGGTAAATGCAATTTGGGGAATATATTGCTTCATTCGCTTAAGTACAGCTACAGTATTTGGGAACTTGTGGAATGTATATGACAGACTGTGAGAATTTACATCGCGTTGCATTGCATTAGTGCGGGTGTTCTCTACACTTGTGCCCTCCGCGGCGGTCTAGTGGCTAAGGTACTCGGCTGCTGACCCGCAGGTCGCGGGATCGAATTCCGGCCACAGCGGCTGCAATTACGATAGAGGCTAAAATGCACTAGGCCCGTCTGCTCTGAATGGGGTGCATGTTAAAGAACCCCAGGTGGTCGAAGTTTCCGGAGCCCTCCACTACGGCGTCTCTCATAATCATATGATGGTCTTGGTATACATTAAGCTCTACATATCAATCAATCTCTTCACTCTTTTTGACATCCTCTTTCAAGTCAAGTCAAGATCCACACCCTGGCTACGGCACTGAAGGTTCACTACCACATTAATAATAATTTTTGTCACGTTGGGAAGCACCCATTACACCAATATTCGTCATTCTTCGGAGAAACGAGGTACTCGTTGCGCATTGGCAAGTGCACTTTGTTGATGCGGTTTTCTTGACTTTCCTCTATTCTTTCCCTTTCTTTCCTCCTATCTTTTTTTCTTTCTTCTGTCTCTTCCCTCCTCGCGAAAGAGTGAGCATGCGTGGTGCCCCTCCAGGTGGCAGTTTCCGGCTTGCTCTCTCCATCTTCCCTCTGTGTCCTTGCGTATCTGTGCGTGGAAACCAAATCAATAATAAATGGCTGATGACTATGAAAGGTTATGACTGAGCCCTTTGTAATTGGTTCGGCACATTCAAAGACCCACTTGCGACACAATTCACATTGTTGTGACACCAGTTGTCATTTTATTTATTTCTTTTACTACGCTATACTACATATGTTAACGGTGTTCCTTCTCCGACATGACCCCTATATAGAGTCATTTTGTGAAGCAGTTTCAAGCATCAGCATGCCTCCGTGGTAAAATACTGGGCTGCCACGCACACGACCCAAGTTCGATCCCCGTTTCATACCGGGTAGCTTTGTCTAATTCATTTTTTTGTATATTATTTCTCATGATAGTGGTTTCGAACACAGACGGAAGCGATGGCGGCGGACAACTGTGGGGCCAAAAACGGCCCATGTCGTGATGTGATAACAGCATTCACTGTAAAGCATCAGCAAAGTGAGCGTTGGCGAAGGTTGTGTTCTTTTACGGACACGTTGTGGGATCATCGCTGGTTCGCGATAGAAATAAATATAGCGCTGTGCGCACTGTGCAACAGTGTACTCGCAGTTGGCATTCTAATGTAGTTTAAAACACCAAATGTTACGCGCACCGAAGTTTGCTTTCTTTTTTTTTTTTGGAATGGTTAAGGCATACACCGAGGAGAGCAAGCAGGTTAATGATTTAGATGGCGATACACGCGGAGCCCGATTACGCTGCTGCGTTTTGCTCTTAAAGAAGAAGCTTAAGCGTCTTCCAAGTGTTTGCTTTGGTGACTTAGTTTTGATATATTTCCGGCGTCATAAAGATTATGTATTGGTTTTAATACATAGGTTTACAGATTGCGTTTCTTAAAACAGAGAGGTTTTGCGAAATGACCTTCAGTACGGATCTAACTTCGTTATCTTCATTATTTGTCATTGAGAGATGCCAATGCACTGCTGTAGTGTACATCACCAGGTTTAGGCGCTGCTCTTAACTGTGATTTTTATCTTTACCATGTTGGTTGTTACATGACATTTAACGCAACAGATACCAATCAGGTAGTTTACGCAAGAACGTCGTTCATCCTCAGTTTACTCGTCAGCTACCCTCGAAACTGCTCGTGTGTTAACCTTCTTCCTTCTACAGCAATGTCTTACAGAAATGCACACTTTACAAAATAGTTTCAAGTCGAGTATGCGTATACATAAAAATGGCATATCCTGTTTTGCCTAAATTAATAAGCAATAAATAAATATGGTCCTTCCAAATTTTCACTGCTTCGATCACACGCCCTAGTTTAATGCAGACATTTAATTTCCTCAGTGTTCATCCTCAGTTTACCCGTCAGCTATCCTCACAACTGCTCGTGTGTTAGCCTTCTTCCTTCTACAGTAGTGCCTTACAGAAATGCACGCTTTACAAACAATTTCAAGTCGAGCATGCGTATGCATGACAATGGGATATTCTCTTTTGCCCAAATGAATAAATATTAAATAAATATGGTCCTTAGATGTCTTCACTGGTGCAAGCATGCAGCCTAGTTTAATGCAAACACTTCATTTCCTGACTTACATTCGTGAAAAAAAAGGCGCTTTCGGTCATTTCGGAGTCTCAGTGCCATCGTGTGGTCGCCACTATCCACTCGTATTTCCGGCTATCGTTGCATATTCCTTTCCGTCACGGTGTGTACAAATTCACACGCCAGCTTCAATGGCACGTCACGCAATGCACGTTTCATCAAATGGCTTGAAGCTTAGAGCGCACACTCGGGCAGGCGTCCTGAGTGGACAACTGGCAATCTTTAACCTTAATTATGCTGCGTATTGCTGCAGAGGATCACTTTGATGCATACACTACAATGTTCGACGATTGTTCGACCTGATGCGTTCCAGGATTAACGTAAAAAAACGTTTTTCTTTACTCGAAACAATTACAACAAAAACAAACTTTGCATGCATTTCGGCCTGATAGTTTTTTTTTTTGTGCAATCACTGAAGCTGACTGGTGGCAGAATAATTATATAGTTAATTACACACTCACCAATTTCAATTACTAAAGCTCACAGAGAACTACGCTTCGCTTAATTTTTTTTTACTTGGAATGTAATACTGAGTGCCTTGGAATTATGCCACGCGTATTTCAAGCGTTTCTGACAACCCATCATAATTCGCGACTGAAGGGGATTATTCTTGTCTATAGATGACGAAACCTTAGATACCACATCAAACTCGAAAAGTTAACGTCGGTGTTTATGATGTTGTCGTCAGAACTGGTGATGCGAAAAATATAGCTATGATGCGGAGACGTCACCGTATCACTACAATGGTAAGAGGTGATGGGCCGATCATGGAAGCGCAGTAAAAACACGTCAGTCGCAGAAAGTTTGCAATGCCTCTGATATCGGAGGCAGTGCACAATCACGTTATTTGCTGGAATCTTTCGGAGGGGGGCGATAAAGAATGAATACATTCAATGAGGAGAATAAAAAGAACAAGATTGCTTTCGCCTTCCGGTCATCTTTAGCGAGTGCATATGGGACCCACTGAGTTTTTTTATCATTTGTTTTTATTTTAGTTTTGTGGTTTGCTTCAAGCGAGGCCATTCAAAAGGCTCGTCTTGTTGAGGAGTTACTGATGCACCTACGCACAACAAGTGAGTGCGCGTCAATCACGACAGTATGATTGATTTGTCTAGACAAGGGGGACATGTCTTCGAGTGCTATAAATGTAATATACTTTTTACTGGCTGCTCAAAGGGATAAAGAAATAGCCACACCCTCAGGCTCTCATTTTTATTTTGCAGATTATCTTTTTCATAGCCCTTTTTTAAACATGAAAGTGATGTTACTACACAATTAATCCGTAAAAATATCTGGCGAAATATTCATTTACGTGTTGGCATGTTCTTTATGAATGAACGAGACAAATGTTTTTGTTCACAACTCTTTCTTAAGCTTAAAGGAGTTCGTGCACGAAAACTTTCAGTTTTATTGCTTCAAATGACGGACCAAAGCCTCAACAGCTGATAAAATCGATTAGTCAGCGTGAGTGCACCAAAATATTATTTTCTTTAAAGGTAAATAGGTTACTACTAATATTTGGCGTTATGACACCGTATAAGCTCTTTGTTGGGTGGTCGCGCGACATGTCGTGACGTTTCCAAGACCACGACGCTTCGTGGGTCCGTTCGTGGCGCACAAGATGCCACCTTGTGTGTTTTGGTACCGGACGTCACTATACCGGCGCGTGTAGTCTCTGCAACGGGTGCTGTGGCTTGAGGTCACGCTTGTGTCGTTGTCACAAGGTGCGCCATGTGAAATGGAGACCACGTCCTCGATCTTGGCAGTCGACCACCCAGCCGCTAAGTTACTGCTGGGAGTGCAACTCCATTTCAAAAATTTGGCTCTTGATTATTAAGCCGAAAGCCTTAATAATCGAGAGCCTTGGATACTTCATCGAACGAGCAACCTGACTATCAGCGTCTCACAGTGTCGTGTCTGAGACAAACACGAGCGGTAAAAAATAAACTCTGAAAGATTTTGCGTGGTCACCGCCAAAAAAATTTTCGATCGACCACACAGGGCTACCTCAGGAGCCGCCCTTTATTGGTTCATTAGGATGACTAATATTGATGAAAATCACTACTATTGAGGATGTTTATTGCCAAACGCGAGATCTGCAACGTTATAGTACCACTCAGATAAAAATATCCCTTGTTAATTCAGTATCTTTATATGAAACAATAGCGACAAATGATTTCGTTTCGACAGCCTTCGTGCATTCTGTGAATTTACAACGTTATCAAGGCAGTTGATTTGACGGCATGAAGTATTAATAATGTAGACACTTTTTTTACTTTCACTATATTCTGGCAAAATTTAACAAAATATGAGTACATGCTTATGCCAAGAGACGCTAAAAAATACTGCCCTCGAGAACAGCTTCTACTGCAAAATCGTCTACGTTAAGTGTGCGCACAATGCTTAGATTCCACCCATGAGTTGTACTAAACTGTGCGCTGTATCCATCGCACCTTTGGGGAAAATAAACTAGAAACTATTTAATAGGAGACTTCATTTTCAAGTAGGAAAGAAGCGCAAACTTAAGGGCTCATTTTCTTTGTTGGGCGCAATAATTATCAGAAATAACAGAAAATGATGCCAAGGTGAGTATAGGGGATGGTATCAGCAGTAGTAGTAGTTTAAAAGCGAAGAAAAAAAAAGTGGACGAATAGATAACTTGCCGCCAGCAGGGGACGAACCTGCGACCTTCGAATAATGCATCCAGTGCTCCAGCAACTGAGCTACGGCGGCGGTAATGCCTACGTCCACTTTATAGGATATATCTGTGCATTTAAACGCGCGAGTGTTAGAATCAGCGCCGCCAGTAGCCATTACAGAATCGTGGAACTCTTTTTTTAGGGGCGAAGCTCCTTAAGACGCGGGCTGAGCGTCCCGTCGTAATCGTATGTAGCCACCTCTCATTAGTTCTTGAACCGGTCATAGAGGGCGGTACTTGTACATATAACGAAATGCATGTTACGCTGAAGAAATGCCAAAAGTTACGACACTAGAGGACGTTACTTGTAGTATGATAAATGATAAAAATCACAGCATATTCATGGACTGAATGATGATGAATGAGTGTGGCGAAGCATTCATTAGTCCATCGGCGTTTCCGTCCATCCATTCATTCTTGCTTCCGTTCATCCATCCGTGCGTTCATCCATACGTCTGTCCATCTATCTGTCCGTGCGTCTGTACTCTCGTACGTCCACCCGTCCGTCCCTGCGTTCATCCATGCGTCCATCTGTTCGTCCGTCCACGCATTCACCCGTTCATCCGTCCGTCCTCTCGTGCATCTATCCGTGCATCGGTCCCTGCGTCCATTCATCCATCCATCCGTACTGCATCTGCCCATGTGTTCGTCCTTGCGTCCGTCCGTCCGTCTGTCCGTCTGTGCGTCCGTCTATGCTTCCGTTTATGCATCCGTACATCCGTCTGTCCGTTCAGCCGTCCGCCCGCTTCGCCCCACTCGTCATCATTCCCCTCGTAGATATACTGTGATTTTTTTTTGCTTGTTGGCGTTTCACAGCACAATATGTTGTTACGGGCTGGACTCAGAGTAGGAAGCGTTGTTGACACGTTTTTATACGCTATTTCAAAACCTTTTAGAACCACTACGACGGGATTTGCAGCAGGGAGAACTACTTAGTTAAAAATGGTTCATTACTACCATCAAATTAACAGTTTCATGGCACACCTGCCTCAGAGCCAGGAAAGTATGATATTTGGAAACGCTAGCACTGTGTCGGCAAGCTCGTCGGAACGCCCATGACCTCTATGCACGAGCGAAAGTGAGGGAGAAAGAGCAGATGAAGAGCCCCATTGCAGTGATGGCAGTGCGGCAAATTTAAAGCTCTCACTATACGCGGCAGAGAGTGGGACCGGAGGAGCCCGACGGACTGTGGGGACGCTTCATCGATGGCCCCGTTTGGCGCGGCTCGATTTGCGAACTCTGGCCGGACGGCTCGGTTTCTGTGCCGGCTGCAGCAGCTGTGAGATGGCGGCACCGTGGAGGGGAAGGGGCGGCCGTCGGCGGCCCCCGCGTGGCCAAGAAGAGAGTAGCGGCTCCCCGTGGCCTGAATTAGATTAGTTTAAACGAACGGTTTCCGAGGAGAGCGAGGCAGAGAGCGATGGCCAAGCAGCGCGATGTCACTGCTCGTTCCGAGAGCGGCCGTGCGGAGAGGAGGCGGTGACGTGGTGTCCTCCCACCGAGCAAAGGCGGCGCCACTCACCCGCCTTTCCCGCGCGCCCTCTCCGCCCCGGTCGTGTAACAATGCCGGCGACGGGTAAAACAAACACAGAGGGAAATATAAGGCACGCCGAAAGGCAGAGAAGACGATGACGACGAGCGAAGGAGGGCAAGCAAGTGGAATCGCGCGGCGCAGGCGCAGCACTCGCTGCAGCACGGCGGCGTCGACGACGGGACGTGGGCTCTCCCAAGCCCCCCACTCCGGGTCGATAGGGAAGAGATCCCGGGATCCGGCTGCGCGAGAGAACGGCGGCAGTGGCACCGTGGGCCCGCTTCGGCATCGGCTGCTGCTGCTGCTACCATGGCGAGAGGAGAAATAGGGAACTTCGCTGAATGCTCCTTTTCCTCAATCTCGCCTCTTTCACCCTCTGTTCTCCCTTTATGCTCGCTGTTACGCCGTCTGGCAGGGACGCCTCTCTCTCTCTCTTCGTTTCATGGCATCTTCTTTCTGATACTCCCTTGTGCCTCTGTTCCATCTCCCCGCGTTTCTCTTTCCGTCGCAACTGAAGCCAAAGTTGTAGCCTATTAGTGCTGCAAACCGCTGTTCAACCATACCCCTTTTTCCGCGTTCGCTGGTCCCTACGAAGGAATTCTTGTTGGGTTTACTTCCCATCTAGTTTGTACGCTGAAATAGGTTGAGTTCACGGTCATCGTTCTCGTTACTTTAAATATTAGTGCTTTCACACCCCTCCTCCCCCTAATCCTTATCATCGAGCTCTCTCACACTCGCCGTACTTACGAAGGGCAGGCAGGCAGGAAGCAGAGGTGGTGAGAGAGCCATAACGTAAGGGGGTGAGTACAAGAAAAGTATAACCTCCTTGAGAAAGACCGCCACCTCCGCGACGCAGCAATCATCACCGTCAGCAGCATCGCTTGGTCGTGGTTGCTGCGCTGGGAAAGTCTCGTCTACCGCGACTAGCAGAGCCAGTCAGGAGCAGTGTCGTTGTCCTCGGCGGGTGCGCGCGCGCCCGACTACGCGGTCATCAATGGACAGTATAAGTACAGTGACGGAAATGCACACAGCTAAGCGGCGCTACGGCCATTGCACCATCAGCTCAGCTCCGGTTCATGTTGCCGGATGGTTTTGTGTGCTTGTTGGCTGCCCATGTCAGCCAGCGATGAAAAGAATTGGCAAAGGATGAAAATCATGTGCGCCTACATTCTTTTACAGCGTACCGTCTCATTCTACGCAACAATAATTTTTATCGTCCACCGAGAAATTGGCAGCAGTTTGTCCGCAGTTGCCGTAATTTATGTTCTTGCACATTTATACATGATAGACATATCGACCTGAATCCTTCCCCTGTCTATAACATCCCGAGAAAGTTTTGCATGACTCTTGAGCTTCAGCTCAAGAGCAGAATGCGTAAGCGTAGTCGGGCCCCATTCGAATCGCCGTCTCTATCGGTAGCCTGTCTTCGCCTCTCGGTGGGCACTTCATCCAAGCCTCTAAAAAGGAACGTCTCTACACGCAGCATTAGTCATTTCAAATGATCTTAGTATGTCTACTGCATGCAGAGTTGCGAAGAGCCTAATATGACACAATTCTTCTTTTTGTGAATCAGCAAACAATGGGTATACGTAAGGCAACAGGCGAACCTACACAGCGGCTCACTTTGTTGATGCTTTTGCTGCTGGTGATAATCAGATACGTCTAAACGCATCGTGGTGGGTGAGCCTTCGAACTCCTGCCGTCTTGCGAAAATCATCTGTCTCGACTCCTGGCGTGATTCTAAGCTTCTGCAAGGCCACATTACATGCGTTAAATGAACTCCTCGCATTAAACTACATTCGAAAAAAGCATTTCTTTTTTTTTCAAAAGTGTATCTCCTTAAGCAAAGGCGTGACTCGGTGCTGGCGCAACTGCTTGCCACGCAGAAATATGGCTTTAATTTCCACTCCACCATATTTCTTTATTTTTTTTATCTATCTGAAATTTTCGCTCCGGGACAATGCAGATTTTTCCCTCACAACCAATAGCGCCATCACATACACCAGAATTTCTGCAAAACGAACTCTTCAATGCTACCGCGTTAATGTACACTGTATGTATACGTCGTGCAGAAGCTTTTGTCAGTTTACGGCAGCGCCAAAACCGAATCTAGCAGGTCGTGGACGCAACAGTTGTCGCACACTAGGCACATTCACTGGACAAATCGGATTGCTTCTCCGATATCCCAAAATGCTCAAGTACACATGCTGCGTTTGTCGTGACGGCGTGCTAAAGTAGAAATGAGAAGAATGAACATTGATATACTTCATCTTGGTTAGAATGGGTCGATTGTGTTTTTTGTAATGTGATTTCCATCTCTTTATTGGCCGAAGTTGACCAAATCAACGTGAAAAATGAAAGCATCGTATACTGCCGTAGTGTTTATGCAGGGTGCTTACTGCTAAGTAAAAAAGCAAGAATGACCGGACTTGTTCTGTAGATTCGCCACAAAGTGTGTAAGTTGGACGTAAGGCTAACGTCGAGCTCGGAACCTGCCACACCAACATTGCCAGGCTTCGTCTTTAACACCAACTAAGGTTCGGTGCATCACTCTCACGATACGTTCAACTGGTCGCCTTTCAGACGTTTTTCGGAACTGTCGCGATGCACTACAATCTCAGCTGTACGAAATTAAAAATTCTTGGTACAGCGTTCGCCTAGGGCACTATAAGTGGTGAGCTTTAGCTCCCAGACATTCTTGTCTTTGAGCTGCGTCCACGGGGGTATAAAAGGATCCCGATCACAAGCCTCCTCGGTTTTCTCTGAGAATTGCTGAACGTTCGGCAAGCGTGGCAGTCTTTTTTTTTTCTAACCCCAATCATGGCCGCTGGCTTTGAGGAGCTGCGATACGACTCGAAGCGTGGACGAAATCATTATAACGTAACATCAGACAAGCATCTCCCACATGTAATTTGAATGTTTTTTGTTTTGTTTTTGTTCGTTAGTTCATTTTTGTTTGTTTGGTAACCTTAGCTTCTGGTATGATAAATGAAAGTGTCGTGGTGTACTCCATAGTTGGCGCAGCGTTTCTTCTGAAACAGGTGGGGTGCAAAGTAGCCCACAACGGCAACCTGCACACCTGGGCAGGTTGGCGTTGGTGGCTACTTTTCGCAACATAAGCTATAATTTCCTACACTGTCTGGCGACGAACTGTTCAGGTTGGTGCCGCGGATACTTTCTAGCTACCATGAACTGTTGTTTTGGCGCTTTTACTGACCATTTGTCCGTAATATTTAATGATAACCCAGCAAGCAAGTTTGAAGAGTAACCACAATTTGCAAGCTTTTACTTAGTATCGGAATGTGCCCGCATTTGCACTTTCACCCTAAGGGCCGTTCCACGCGCTTCCCGCACAGCCCCAACGCACGTGCTGGCACACCTGCCGCACTGAAGCAAAGGGTGAAAGAGCGTCGCCAATTGGCTTATTTGTACCCCGCTTGCGTGCGGCAGGGGTCCCGGCAAGTGCGTTGCGGCTGTGCGGGAAGCGCATGGAACGACCCCAATTCCATGCGCTTCCCGCACAGCCGCAACGCACGTGCCTGGACCCCTGCCGCACGCGAGCGGGGTACAAATAAGCCAACTGGTGACGCTCTTTCATCCTACGCTTGGGTGCGGCAGGTGTGCCGGCACGTGCGTTGCGGCTAGCGCATGAAACGGACGCTCTCCGTATTGCCTTATGGAAGTTTCATGAAAGTTTTATCTTTTAATTAAAAGAAATGTATGGATATGACAGGCGTTTATCTTGTCTTACTGATAGTGAAACATACTCAGAATATCACGAATTTATCAACGAGCAACATTTAGAAAAGCTAGAAGCGAGGACGTATCAAAAGAAAGAGACTAACTTGTGACTATAAGATTTCACTGGAACATTGTAAATAAATGAGAATGTCTACACAATGACTAAGAGGATGTTTAAGGCATCCATATGGGAAAATTCAAGACCGATCACATTAGGATACCAGAATAGCATGAGAAGAAAATTTAGCTATCAAGCGCAGTTTCAGAAGAAAGTAGGAAAAAAAAAGAAAAAAATTTGAAGAGGCCTTGTACACTACAGTATTCTGTTGTTATACTGCGGTGTTTGTGTTTTTATTTTTTTTACAGCGAAAGCTGTTATCAGATCACAACACGGGTCACGGACGCCGCCGTAGTTGTCCGCCGCAGCCGCTTTTGCACGGAACCACTCTCGCATAATCACACGAACTAAAAAAAACAACCCAAATAAAAAACACCAAGCGCATAGTGGGATTCCAGCCAAGGTTGCCTGCGTGCAAGCCCAGTATTCTACAGCTGAGTCACGCTTGTGCTTGGGACTCGTTCGCAAACTTGCCCCAGGAAAGCTTGACGTAGTGCATGAGGCGTGCTTGCATATTAGTTGACCCAATAAAGTTTACCACGGGCTTCGTAAAGGCCGTTGTTCCAGCTTTCGCTGTGACTGTGCTGCGTGTTACACGCAGGTCTGGCTTTTTTTTTTGTCCTCCGTTATAACATCAGACGGCACAATAAGCAGACAGTGGTATTCCCTTCGCATACTGTGGAAAGAGAGTGAGAAAAAAAGAAAGCCGTTGTAAGTGAATTCAAGAAAGAACGGTGGTACGTACTCCGCTGTGACCAGTGGTTGCCAATGTTTCATTTTAAGTATAAACAAACGTGCACAAAACTCGGTGGTGATATAGGTCCAGGTCCAAGTGGTCCAGGTATTACCTTGACAAAGCCCGTAGCATGGACTTCGTCAGATTAGTACGTGGGCCTATCAGATCTTCCTTTCAAGCTGTATGTATGTATGTATGTATGTATGTATGTATGTATGTATGTATGTATGTATGTATGTATGTATGTATGTATGTATGTATGTATGTATGTATGTATGTATGTATGTATGTATCTATGTATGTATGTATGTATGTATGTATGTATGTATGTATGTATGTATGTATGTATGTATGTATGTATGTATGTATGTATGTATGTATGTATGTATGTATGTATTTGAATATACTGCAGCCCTAATGCGGGGCTATAGCAGGAGTGGATGAGTTATACAAAACTAATACAAACAGAGCAACAACAATAAAACGACAATAAAACAACAATAAAACTGAAATACAATACAGCAATACATACGAAAACCTCAGTATGGTATTGCAAACACGATTTTTACCTATTTTCTAAAGGGGCAGTAGCGGCATCAATGAAATTTTGTAAAGATAGTGAACGAATGCTGCCCGGTAGGGAATTCCAGAGGTCTATAGTACGTGGAAACAAAAAAACTAAATTTGAATGTGTTAGTACGAGCAAATAAAGGCTTTATGTTCAAAATGTGGGAGCTGCGGGTGCAAGATTCTTCCATAAATGCGATGTAGTTACCACCAAAAATGCCTGGAGAGGAGTTGATGACTGTATACTATAGTTTTAAAGATTCGATGTAATAACGAGAATGTAATGGTACATTGTTCAGTGATTGTAGAGCCTGTGTTGGTGAGAAGTTGTGGCTGTAGTTATGGCATATGAAGCGGGTGGCCTTACGTTGAACGCTATCGAGGATTTTTAGGTCACCTTGTTTGTGAGGGTACCAAACGACAGATGCGTATTCCTGAATGGGGCGAATCAACGTTCTATACAGAAGTAATTTGGTATCACGGGGTGATTTAGCCAAAGTACGGCCCAAATAATCTATCTTTTTTAGAGCTTTCGCGCTGATATATTATTCAATGTGGTTGGTCCAGGAAAGATTTTTTGTCAGAATCACACCCAAATAATTATATTGTGAGACTATTTTAAGTTGTATACCATCCAAGTAATAATCAAACAAAAACGGATTCTGTGCATTGGTAAATGACATGACGACTGTTTTAATGCAGTTGACGTTCATTTGCCATGTTTCACACCAAGAGCTGAAAGAAATGAGCGATTGTGAAAGACGGTGATGATCTTCCGCAGAATTAATGGGTTCGTATAATACGCAATCATCAGCATAAAGTCTTCTTTTAGATGATGTACAATGAGGTAAATCAATAATATATATGAGAAATAAATGTATGTATGTATGTATGTATGTATGTATGTATGTATGTATGTATGTATGTATGTATGTATGTATGTATGTATGTATGTATGTATGTATGTATGTATGTATGTATGTATGTATGTATTTTTATTTTATTTATTGCATACTGCCAGCCACCTCTTGGTGGCCAAGGCAGGAGTGATACAAACTTTCATACTTGCAGTCACTTATAACACTATTCTTCACGGCGCAGAAATAAAATCACCACATAACAGGTTTGCGTGGAACATGAACACTCGGGTTACAGGAGCAACACAAGAGCGGTATCAAAAATACAATCCAAATTTTGTTCCGAACACGAAGTGAAAGAACATCATAAAAAGAATTGAAATCTGCACATACGACCAGACAGCTTTTACTACAGACAGGCAGTGGCAGCTGATAAGAATGCGTCGGGCGCTGCGATGCTGGTGACGTCATAAGGTAGTTCATTCCAGTCGGAAATTGTTCGTGGAAAGAAGGAATATCGCCGAGAATTTGTTTTTGTAAGTGGCACCACTATGGTGTTATCATGCTTGTTCCGAGTTTTCCGCGATGTATTGTACTGCATGTAAGTGTTAAAGGCGAGTCCTGAGTGTCCGTTGACATTGTTATAAAGGAATTTTAAGCGATGTAGCTTTCTACGCGACTCCAATGTGGGAAGGGCGGATCTATTACGGAGTTCAGTGACTGAACAGTGTCTACTATACGCGTGGTAAATAAACCGAAGGGATTTATTTTGGACTCGTTCTAGTAAGTATATTTCAGTTTGTGTGTGTGGATCCCATACAACGTCAGCATATTCCAACAATGGGCGTACCAATGTAGTGTAAGCAACTAGTTTTGTTTTGCTGGTGCAGTGCCTCATGCGATGCTTTAAGAACCACAATCGCCGCAGTGCTGCTGATGTTATACCTTCAATATGAGTTTTCCAGCTCAAATTAGAAGTGATTGTCAGACCAAGGTATTTGTACTGGTTAACGGTTGTTATAGCAGTGTTGTTTAACATGTAAGTGAATTCCGAGGGATTTTTTTTACGTGTTATGGTCATCTTGACGCACTTTGCTATGTTGAGGCTCATTTTCCAGGAGTTACACCATGCTGTAACAACCGATAAGTATTCATTTAGGGTGGCGTGATCTGTTCTTGATTGAATGGGCAGGTACGCAACGCAGTCGTCCGCGAAAAAACGACACTGCACAGTAGATTCGGATGACATGTCATTTAGATAAACTAAAAATAAAAGTGGTCCTAGGACAGAGCCCTGTGGTACCCCAGAATGCACGGGAGCGGAAGAAGAATTTTTATCTGCTATCCGAACGTATTGGTGTCGGTGGGATAGATAACAATCAAGCCATCGAAGAATTCTTTCGTTGGTTAGGATTCGGTGAATTTTAAACATCAAATGGGAATGGGAAACTCGGTCGAAAGCTTTTTCAAAGTCTAAAAAAATCGCATCTATTTGTCCGCCTTTGTCAAGTGTTTTTAGAAAGTCATCAGTAGTGTGAATTAACTGTGTGGTGGTTGAAAAGCCTTGCCGGAAACCGTGTTGATTTGGGGAAAAAAAATGGTTACTCTCCAGAAATGAACTTAAGTGTTTGAAAAGGAAGTGTTCCATAACCTTGCCGGCTGTACATAACAATGAAATAGGGCGGTAGTTTTTCACGTCATATTTATCACCTGATTTATGAATGGGTACCAATTTACCCTTCTTCCAATCTACTGGAACTTCGCCTTGTAACAGGCTTTCCCTAAATATTAAGCCTAAGTATTTGGAACACCACTCGGCGTACCGATAAAGAAAAGCATTAGGTATTTCATCTGGCCCAGCTGATTTTTTTGTGTCTAGGTGAAGTAGAGCTGACAAGATGCCTTCATCTGTTATAATCAAGTCTGGCAGTTCGAGATTGTTTCGTGGAAATCAGGAGGGGTGTCACCCGTTCGCAAAAAAAACAGAAGAGAAGTAGTCGTTAAATGCTGTTGCTATGCAGCTGGCATCAGTCACGTCCGCGTCCTTGATTTTAATTTTTGTCACTTTCACTTTTTTGTCGGAGAGGTGCATCCAAAATTTTCTTGGATTGGTTGTGAGAAAGTTGTGCATTTTTACGTTGAAGAAATGAAATTTGGAGCTTTTAATCTTGTTGCGCAGTTCGGCGCGGAGGCTCGTCAGAGCAGCACTACGTGGTTGTGTTTTTGAGCATGACAGGCGTTTTATCTTGCGTTTTAGATGGAGTATGTCGCGCGTAATCCAAGGACTACGGCCATGTATTTTGTTCACTTTCTCCGGAACGAACGAACTTATACATTTGTGAACGGTTGTCTTAAAGTGCGACCATAGCTGGTTAACGTCACAGCGATTATGAAAATGTTTGTTAGTAATTTTGTCGTACTCCTCCTCTAGGAGGTCCAAAATACTTTCGTCCGAGGCAGTATTAAAATTGAGGAATCTAGATACTTGGGTGACCGAGAGAGTACACAACATGTTGGTTTTAAATAATACTAGTTCGTGGTCCGATATGCCTGGTACAACTTCAATTGTGTTGTTAAACTTGCAAATAGACTCGGAAACAAAAATAAGGTCCAGAATCGAACTTGTGCCTGCAGTGACACGCGTAGGAGTCTTTACAAGTTGCGTCATGCTACAGGAAAACGCTATATCAAGTAGCAATTCGGAGTGCTGGCAGGGTGTTGTAACGCAAAAGTTATCCCAGTTTATTTTTGGCAGATTTAAATCACCTCCTACAAGAATGTGGGTATAACGTTTGCTTTGTTCGAGCAAAAAATCTTGCAAAGCTTCGAGTACCGCTATATCGGAATTGGGCGGCCTGTAGACAGCGCCAATGAGCATGCTCAAATTTTTATGCCGAAGAACTATCCAAGTCATTTCGACGCACGTCCCGTGCGACAAAACCTTAAAATCCATGCCCTTTTGCAGTACTATCGCTACACCGCCCCCCTTTGAACCTCGGTCGTGACGAACGATTTCATGTATGTATGTATGTATGTATGTATGTATGTATGTATGTATGTATGTATGTATGTATGTATGTATGTATGTATGTATGTATGTATGTATGTATGTATGTATGTATGTATGTATGTATGTATGTATGTATGTATGTATGTATGTATGTATGTATGTATGTATGTATGTATGTATGTATGTATGTATGTATGTATGTATGATGATGATGAGTGGTTTTTAATGGTGCAAGGGCCAATCGATGGTCAAAGAGCGCCATTTCGATAGACTAGAGATATGAACAATGAATGTTATGATGCGTGGCTGTAAAAGAGCCTTAAAATGCCTCGCGCTAACGCGGGTAAAAACCTAGAAGCATTAAAATCATGACATGGACGTGAACTATGTGCAAGAATACTAAATGACGTGACGTCGTGATAGTGGGACAGTGACGTAGTTGCAGCCACCGCGGCAGCGACCTCTCTTCTGAGATCGTGCTACGAAGCGCCTGAGTATATGACATTAAAAGTATGTACATCTGTTAAAAACACCAGCAGTGATTTATGAGGAAAAAGGGGTTCTCTACCGATGAACATTGATGGGTGCAAGGGTATCTGTTGTCGGAAGGAATATAAAAAGTGCTTTTTTTCTAAGAGAATCTAAATCACTGCTTTGGACAAGGATGTGGAGAACCGCTCACGGTTCTCCACATCTCTCACACAATGGTCCATCGCCACCAGACAGAAGGTATGAATGTGTCGAGTGTGTATGTCCGATCTGTAGTCTTGTAAGTGTGACTTGTGTGGCGTGACCTGTATACTGTGGGCGAATTTCCAAGTCTCGGTTTGACAACATGCAGTTTGTTTTCTGTTTACAGATCCCATAGGCGCTGCCAGCACGCCCTGAGCTTACGTCTTAGAAATGGTTTCAGATCAAGCGCAGGAACAGCTATAGATGTATTGGCGCCAGTGTTGTCTTGGGCAGATGCGGCCAGCTGATCCGCCAACACGTTTCCAGCAATTTCACGGTGCCCCGGCACCCAGCAGATTACAACATGCCGTTTAAGAGCGTATATCGTGCATAACAGAGAGTACAAGGACACAAGGACAGGATTTTTATGTTTTCGCAGAGTTTTCAGAGCCTCCACTACGCTCAGCGAATCTGTGTACATAACCGCACGTTGTAGTTGCAGTTTCTTAATATGCTTGACAGCCACAAATACCGCGTGAGCCTCTGCTGTGAAGATGCTTGTTTCGGAGTGCAAAATACCGGAGTTGGAGAAAGATGGGCCAACAGCTGCATAAGACACACCAGTGTGGGACTTCGAAGCATCTGTGAAAAATTCTGGGCAGGTGTACTTGTGTTGGAGTTCGAGGAAGTGCGTGCAGATATGTACAGTAGGTGCGTGTTTAGTGACTTCCATGAAAGATAGATCGCAGTCTATGACTTGCCACTTCCATGGTGGCCGATATACTGCTGGAGCCATCAAACATTGTTCTAAAAGTGGCACAGCTGTTTCCTCAGCGAGCCTCCTCACACGAAGTGTATGTATGTATGTATGTATGTATGTATGTATGTATGTATGTATGTATGTATGTATGTATGTATGTATGTATGTATGTATGTATGTATGTATGTATGTATGTATGTATGTATGTATGTATGTATGTATGTATGTATGTATGTATGTATGTATGTATGTATGTATGTAAGTGCAGGCGTGCGCGTGAGTTTGAGTTCGCGTGAAAATAGAGAAATACGGAAACAAGAAAGATGGGAAGAAGACGAAGATGTAGTGAAAAAAATGCGGTTGGAAGCATCGGCTCGTATAGGAAGAAATCCGATTATGCACGCTGTGGAGACCTCCGTACGACATCTTTTTCAGACGCGCAGGTCAATAGGGAACCGGTTGAAAAGCGATCGATTGAGAGGAACAAACAAATGGAAGCAATGTATTCGATTTGAGCTGAATAAAAAAAGAAGCAACGTAATTGATGAAGAATGAGCGTACCTCATGGAGAGAGAGAGAGAGAGAAAATAAAGACTGTTTCAGTGTTCTTTTTTCACTTGATTCATCTCGTACGATCGCAGTTTGATGTTGGTGGTCTCGGGTGTCGTGCTACCCTTTTGATGAAAAAATCACGACAGACGAATAGATCTGCCCTGCGAGGTGATAAGGTACCGGAATATGACACGTCGCACCAACAGGCGGAGAAAGTAAGGGGCAAAAAGTATTACGTTACTCTTGAATCAATCATGCGTTCTTGCAGCCACCGTCTTTGTTTTATTTGTCCTTTCGTCGCTCTGACTGCAGCCCTTTTTCCACGACGAGTTTTGACGCCGCGGCATAAGACCCGGCAATGTCATTCCCGCATGTCTTCTTTTTCTTTATACAATATAGTTTATTGTTTACTGGAGGACGCTCTGAGGGGAGACAGTGGTAACCTGTAAACCCACCTCTATTGTAAAAGACATATAAGCAAGTCTCCTCATTTTTCTTTATTTTCGCAATCGCATTTATCCTTCATATCTTTTTATACTGCTACTCCATATGATTTTTAAATACCATCCAATTTTCAGTCTTGCTTCCTTGTTGCTCCCCTGGCAAAAGGATGGCTGGCACTTTTGTTTCTCCGCTCTTAATCATATCCAAGTTTTGAGACGTGAAACCCTACATATGACTATTATAATTACCTTCAAATAAGTTACGTTTAGCTATTCAATTCGTTATTTGTATGCTGGCGTTTGAAGTTGCTAATAGTTCACCACCACATGTAAGCAGGGAGGAAATGCAAACACGTGCGAAAGATTGAAAATGTGAAGTAGAAGTAGGTCTCTGTACATAACGCGATGCTTCACTAAAAGTGAAGTCACAATGGTTCCAAAAAGTAGGTTTCATAGGCCAAGACACTTGGGAAAGCTGAAGGCAATAAAGGGTGCCAGCATACCACAACGCAGCTGTACTTAACTACCACCCGAGACAGTGAAGCCTGCACGTTATTTGGTATATGTCGCCGCGGACGGCAAAAGCGAGAACTATCGCCACCGATAGTCGTGGCCGAAACTGAAGTGTGAAGCACAGAAACGAATGCCGTCTTCAGAAAATTACACCGTTGTGTACCGAAGGCGCTCAGTCACTACGATGATTTGACAAAACAAACGCAACATGAGTGCAATAAGAGACGCAAGAAGACGAAAAGAAAAAAAAAGAACAAATATGGAGGGCAACCGATTTTCAAGTTACGCGCATTACTTCCAAAGCTTCGGTAATACTGATGATCCTCGACTGAAAATTAACAAACGCCCTTCACTAAGACACGCTTCTACTGTTGAAAGTCAAGGTATGCTCCCGTTGGCAGACAGACAATATTTCCCAGACTGAGTATGACAAATATCGGGCCCGACGGCGCAAACGACGTGACGCGGCTACAGCTCCCAAGGGCCTTCAGCACCACTGTACGCAACTGTTGCGGAAGTGCATACCAGTAATACTCCGCGGGTGTCGGCAAGTGTCCGTGTAAGCCGCCGTCCCACTTGCCGTTGCCTCTATAGTTCCACTCCTACATCGGAAAGGCAGTCGCTCTCTTCTCTCAACCTCACAGAGAGCTTGCCTCCCTCAGCCAATGCAACGACTACAGTGGGAAGAAGTTACCTCGACAGCGGTGAAAGAAAGAAAAGCACGGTGAAAAAAAAAACAATTTGGGGCTGGATCGAGAGTAGCAAACGGGTGTTGGCTGGGTCAGCAGTGGTGTTCCGTGGGGGGAGTCCACGCCTGCTCTCCTTCAGGGCGAATCGATGACAGCGCCGATTGAACCGATAGATCCTCGTCCATCAAAGCCTCGCCGCGTGGGGAAACACGCGTTGGTGCGGCAGGGCGACGACGTTGCGCCGTTCGAAGAACGCAGCCGTGGGGGTTCCCAAGTCCTCCCTCTCTGGCACGTCTTTCACCGGCATCTCTCTCTCTCTCTCTCTCTATCCTTCTCTCGCACTTCTGACATACCCTGGAGCGGTCCATGGCCCGCCGTCACTCCGTAACTCCCCGTCAACTCTTCCGAGACATATTGGAAATTGCCTCGTGGCTCCCGCTACTATAGGAGAAAGGAGAAGAAAATTGAGGAGGCCCTTTCGGTCATATTCGCCCGTTGGCAACTGCGAGTGCTTAGCTTACGCGGGAAAATATCTGCGTTGTTCTTGTCTTGTTGTCGTTCTTCTTCTTCTTCTTCTTCTTCTTCTTCTTCTTCTTCTTCTTCTTCTTCTTCTTCTTCTTCTTCTTCTTCTTCTTCTTCTTCTTCTTCTTCTTCTTCTTCTTCTTCTTCTTCTTCTTCTTCTTCTTTTTCTTCTTCCCCTTTTTCTTCTTTTCCTTCTACTTCTTTTTCTTCTTTTTCTTCTTCTTCTTTTTCTTCTTTTTCTTCTTCCTCTTTTTCTTCTTTTCCTTCTTCCTCTTTTCTTCTTCTTCTTCTTCTTCTTCTTCTTCTTCTTCTTCTTCTTCTTCTTCTTCTTCTTCTTCTTCTTCTTCTTCTTCTTCTTCTTCTTCTTCTTCTTCTTCTTAGTTGGCTTAATTTGTGCGTGTTCTTGGTCTCTCTTCACTGAACGATGGCATGGCGTGAAACCCGGGCAACCTTGTCGTCAAGTGTTTCTTCGCGCGCCACAACGTCGTGTCGACACCTCGAACGTTACTCGCTGTGGTGGTTTAGCAGTTATGGCACGGCGCCATTAAGTGCGAAGGTGTTGGTTGATTTCTCCAGTCAAGGTAATGGCATATGTAAGGGCGCCAAATACAAATGAAAAGGAAAAAAAAAACATGCCGCGTATATTTATATGGATGTTAACCAAGGCAGTCAAAGTCATGACGTCTGATGTCCTGCTCCACTGCATGCCACACAACTCATAATCCTGGTTCTGAACCATGGAAGAAGTTAATAGGGACCGTTACGTTACACTTTTTGGTGCTAAATGCGTATTATGCTCCCCCCTCCCCCCCTCGTTATGTTGTTCACGCTTCGGTGCATCCTCGCGCATGCACCGGTCGCGACAAGCAAGGCGAGCCGGCGATCTCTCGTATAGTCGCGTGGCCAGCGGGATTTCTGTGGTTTTTCACTTGGACTTATTGTTAACACGAAAGTGTTTTTTTTTCAGAGCTGAGGGACACAACAGCTCAGAGGTGAAGGTGAACCACCAAGCTGCGGCACCAAGCCTCTTCGAAGAAGCTCGAGCGGGCTTCGAAAACCACCGATTTGTACGACATGCTGAACGAACTAAACGCGCAACCATGAAAAGCGACGATCACTGTAGACCTTCGGGACATGTCCCCAGCGAAGCACAATTGTTATGTAAAAAAATAAAGAAAAGGAATAAAACTTGCAACTCTATTTGGTCGGATTCGTCAACAAGAAGTACATATCGGCGCTGAAAATATAGGAATGGGGCATGAGCTTAGGGGGACGCGTGACAGAGAGAAAAAAAAAAGATAAGAAGGAAGTAGTTAAAAGCTAACCAAGTTTTGAATAATTGATTGATTGATATGTGGGGTTTAACGTCCCAAAACCACCATATCATTATGAGAGACGCCGTAGTGGAAGGCTCCGGAAATTTAGACCACCTGGGCGTGCACCCAAATCTGAGCACATGGGCCTACAGCATTTCCACCTCCATGGGAAATGCAGCCGCCGCAGCCGGAATTCGACCCCGTGACCTGCGGGTGAGCAGCCGGGTACGTAAACCACTAGACCACCGTGGCGGGCCCTAAGTAAGTTTTGAAAATTGTTCCCATCATGTCAATACGGCAATCTGAAATACAAGCTCAAAAACATAATAATTGTAGTATAAATTAAATATTTTATATTTTACGTAATATTGCCATTTATTTCTTTATTTTTGCTTTTTAATCACGTACCTAACCTAAAATGACATTTAACAGGCTTAACGTCGCATTATTCGCCAATTCCCCAAAATGGGTACGTGCCATTTATCAAAAAACATCGTCATTTAGAGCCGTGGCCACGGGTCCTTGTTCTTGAGAATCGGTGGCGATACTGACGATGCATGAGGCGAAGCTTTAAACAAGGACTTCCAGTAGCTCTCGCGAGAGCTCATGACTGCTGCCCCACTTTTTTTTTGTGCAGCTAGGATGGTGAGCGTCTCTCCTTAGCTTTCCTTCCTCCATGTTCGGATCATTTAGAACCGCAAAATTTGTTTGAATCGCTCAGTCGTGGCATATTCGTCGCGTTACACGAGTGGCGAGCAGCATAACTTATAAGGGGACCCCCGCAGTAGACTGTTTTGTTCGCAGCACGACGTTGATCGCTATGATGCCATTGTTCGTGCTTCAGGTGTGATGTCATTACCGTAATATTATCATTTGGATTTACCTCTCTCTGACCGTGATTGTGCCCGTGGTGCTTTTCCACAACATTGTCCTATGAAAGTCAAGCACACACACACACACACACACGCACACGCACACACACACACACACAAACAAACAAACAAACAAACAAACAAACAAACAAACAAAGGCGTGATAGCGCCGCAGTGCTAGCTCCCGGATCTGTGGTCGGCTTTGCGTTTCATCTACATCGATACATTTGCTCCCTGCCTTTCTTCATGCTGACATAGAGCCCGCATGGAACCAAAGTTTAGTGGTGGAGCGCGTGCTGATGGGGAAAGTGAGAAAGAGAGTGAGAAAGAAAGAGCCTGCGGCCTGCGCAATATACTGCACACGAAGCGCAAAAGATGGAGTTAGTAGTGGACAACTATGGTTGCCGCGAAGGAGAAAAAAGAGAGAGACAGAGAAAAAGAGACGCATGCTTTAGGAGGACAGGGTTGTTCTCGTCTTGCGCAGTGCGCCTTGCTCGCCTTGCCCTGTGCTGCGTTCTTTTCATGCAGGAAGCTAATGGCCCATTAAGCGTCGTGTAAACAGAGCGCAAGAAAGTGTTTATTGGTCTTGGTCCTCCCTCGCCGTTTCCGCGCTAGCCGCCCGACAAGACGGGACGGAGGAAACACGAAGAACATCAGGAGGGGAGGAAACTAGCGGCAGAGCGAGCACGTGTAACGCAGGGAAGAGTGAGAAAGAAGAAGCAGGCAAGTTATCAAGAGAGAGCAGGTTAGGGTAGCGCAGAAGAGGGACGTGCTTAAAACAAACTGCATGGTCAGGGCAATAAAACTTTCTTCTTGAAAGATTATTTCCTAGCGTTCTGTTTTAGGGAAGAAGAGAAAGACATAGAAGAGGGTAGGGGACAGCAAAGACAGGAAGGGTGACGGAAACGGGTTAGGAAGGCGCATTTGTTTTCCGTTGTTGGCACTTATTGTAAATATTTCGAGCGAAGGAGAAAAAGAACTCGAGAAATCGAACTAAAAAAACAAAATCCGTAAGGAAGGCATGCGCATTTAGGAGCAAACACCAGGAATGCAAGTTATTAACGAAGAGAGAAAAAAAAAAGAAAATCATCCGGCAAAAAAGGTGGTCACATGAGGCAAGTAACACTGCCGGGCTGAGCGCCGAAAAGTGCAGATAAAAGCAAGGCAGATGCTGATGACGTGAGTTATAAAGCATTGGATCTCAAAATGAAGACATATACGAAAAAAAATGTCCGAAAGGAAAACAAAAACAAAACCGGAGGACTTCAGGGAGTTGGCGTCGACGGACAACAAAATAACGCTGTAAACTCTTTCACCGAGCAAACAAGAACGCACGTACAATTGTGCAAACAAGTCTGAACGGTGACCTCGCGGAAGGCTATGAAGTTTGTGCCAGGATGGCAGGAGCGAGGCACGGTCACCCGTGTAGACAGAACAGAGCGTGGGAGAAACTTCTCGAACATTTAGAGCGACATGAAGTGGACGATTGAGACAGTTTTTGACAAGTGAAATGTTCAGATTGTTGATCACGAGCGATATGCGAAGAAGCGTGAAGACGGCAACAAGAGCTCACGCAAGCGTTATCAATAAATAAATACAGTTAAAAAGCGTACGGGAGTGTTCATATGGATGAGTGCGACGCGGTAGGTCCACAGTTGGAAAAGACATTACTGAGTTAGTCAGTTAGTTAGTTAGTTAGTTAGTTAGTTAGTTAGTTAGTTAGTTAGTTAGTTAGTTAGTTAGTTAGTTAGTTAGTTAGTTAGTTAGTTAGTTATCGAGACAGACAGACGGAAGATCGATCGATAGATAGATAGATAGATAGATAGATAGACAGATAGATAGATAGATAGATAGATAGATAGATAGATAGATAGATAGATAGATAGATAGATAGATAGATAGATAGATAGCAATTTTGAATGATTATCCCTGTAATGTCAGCCTTTTTTATTGTTTGGCTTGGCACACCAGGTGTTGCCTATTGTTTAGTATTTCATACACCTTTGAACATCTTCGTAAGAAAAGCTTTATCACTCGTATACTTAAAAAAATGTCCTTCAAAAACTTGCTGTCCTCCTATTGCAAGATAGACCAACGGAATCCTCGTTCTTCGATTACTGAAAGAAAGAAAGAATAAAAAGAGAAAGTGATTGGCAGACGCCTCTCAATTTCAATCATTTCAGCTCTCTGCTCGAAAAA
Organism: Rhipicephalus microplus; assembly: GCF_043290135.1. Lineage (NCBI taxonomy): Eukaryota > Metazoa > Arthropoda > Arachnida > Ixodida > Ixodidae > Rhipicephalus > Rhipicephalus microplus. The sequence goes on along the minus strand of NW_027464640.1, from coordinate 1,540,775 downwards.
TGTCACCAGCGATCCACTGTGTGCCATAGCGCTCTGTTTTCCTGTTAATGAAATTCACTGGACCCTGTCACGTGCGTATCTCCTTAACGCATGGTATTCGAGAATTCGGACAAAACCACTCATACCATCCGTTCAATCGCACCGCACCAGCTTGCTTTCATCGCTGAGATTGCACTCGTGTGAATGTTGGAAACAGAAATATGCCCAGACGGGACGAATGAAACGGCTCCATGGTAGCTAGCGAGTACAGATGCACTTACACACGAAGGAAAAAAAAAAGAGAGGTTGTACTTGGAACACTTTGAAGCGGATATAGCTGTTGTACGCTTGCGTTTCTTATAAATATTTCGGGACAGCACGTGCAGTATCAACAGCGATCACGCCTTTCTGTCATGCGATATGAAGCGTGACCTCCGTGTCTGCTCACTACGAGCGTGCTTGTAATGAAGGCCCAAGATGTCTAATCACTGAGTTTCCCGTGTGCGTTATAAATCTGCACGGACGTTTGCCAGTTCGAAAGTTGCCGCGTTAGCTCGCTTGAAATAATCGTAACAAGTATGCGACGTTGCCTCTAACTTGTGTCTGCCATGGAGAGGTTAAGGTTCATATTACCTCGCCTATTCAATAGTGTTTTTTTATGCAGCACTAATTGGCACTTTTCCGTGTGCGTTTGTATATGTGCGCTGCACGCACACGTGTTCATGAGTGTGCGTGCGTGTGTGTGTTGTCCCTGTGTGTACGTGTGTGCTTGTCTGTGTGTGCGCGTGTGTGTTTCCTTGCGCAACATCATCTAGAGCTGTCCAAATTGTGGGAGATCGCGTCTCAGCGCTAACGCTAAAACAACAAAACGCGTGGAATGCAGAGTGGTGCGCTTTTAGTATACAGCGAAATGCATTCCCGCTAACGCAAACGCAAGCCCCGACGGTGTCATCTAGTTATAAAAACAATACATGCATAACCTGCGCCCCTAAATATAGTTGACCTGAAGTCACCGTTGCTGCGCCTACGTGCCGCGTTTCAGTGTTGCCTCTGACGGACCGAAACACATCGCTTTCTTTCGACATATGCCGTAATCGAGTATTACTCAATACCCCTATTAACTGGCTCAGCTTGACTTGTGGCTACATTCGCCTTATCTTGAAAACAAGCGAATGTAGGGAGCCTATAAGAAAACAGGAGGTCATCTATAGGCTCTCTAACCGAATGAATACTGCTTCGCCATCTCTGAGCGGCTACTGAAAACATGAGTGAACCTCGTAGACAAATTTTATCAGGTCATCTGCACCCCAAATCGGCTATGTATCTCATGAACGTACCTGTTTTATCGGCAGTATACAGCTGGCGAAGCCTCATTACTCAAATATAAATGAAATATGATTAGTAACTGGGAATTGAGGAGTTTAGCGATGCATGCTGACGACTACAAAGATACGAAATGGACGGCTCTCTCTTCAAGGGACACCGTCATCTTGCCGGGATCTTTTGCGTGCGTTAGCGTTGAACGCTTTATTCCAGTAATAGCGTTCGTACGTTTTGCCTACGTTAACGTTCGGCACACGTTCAGTTTGGAGCACGCAACGCTAACACTAAATCCAGGTGTTTGCTGTTTTTCGCTACTAAATCTATCTATTAGCCGACGCACGCATCAGCGTGAGTAGCCATTCTAATAGAAACGGTTTTGCTGAAAGAATGGGAAACAGCTTGCTGCTTTATTCTTTCTTGTCAGTGCACAGCTTTCGATGTATTAATGTTCTGGTCGATTTAGTTATATTATCGCGGTAGCGTTTGATAGCTCGTCTCGCAGAAATCCAAGCGTCGGCATCGTTGGTTGTGAGTGAAAAACCATCTTGTGCGTGACCGAAATGTCGAAAATGATTCAAATAAAATAAACATCAAAGAATTATGGGTTCGAATAGTATCGAATACGGGTCGTTTGCGTGACAAGCTGGTGTGCTAGCACACACTCACACGTCTGCTTGTGAGTACAGTGAAAATAAAAAATAAATTATTCTGCTTGGAAGTGCAGTGAAACAACTTTCATGCTTTACTAACACACGCTTCCTTTATACATACTTCACCATACAACATTCATGAAATATTGCAGTAATAATGCTTGGTACAAGCGTACATTGCCATCGGCCGAAAGAACATGTGATTATCATAATGACTTCATTGTTTAAAGCCAGTTACCCACTTCAAAAGTCACACATGTTACTGCACTTATTCTCTTAAGGCCATGTAGTGTGTGCTTAGCAAGTTCGAAAAGATTTCATTCACTAAGGGTTTGAAGTATGCACTAGTGACAAGATATCGCTGTTGAGTTCAACTCCTAAAAGCGAAGCTTAAGGGTGCCTCAATTTTTTATATTATCGTTTATCTATTATCGCAATACATTCCCACAAGTTCTCTCAGTTCAACGGGAGAATTCATTCGTGACAAAATTCAAAATTTATAGAATCACCGCTCCGTAAACCAAGTCGCATTTCATATGAATGTACGAAAGAGACTTCTGAGGCAGCTCTCGCTATACCAGTTGCTGAAAATATGGAGTTGATGATGTGGTCTGCGTCATAGAGTGAGCACAAAACATCGATTCACAAAAGAAAAAGAAAAAAAGGAAAGAGAAATATAGCAACCCTTACTACGTAAATCGTGCGCCGAGAAATCGATGCATAATCGATTACCTGCCAGAAACTCGCTCACCTATGTGATTGTGAGTCAGAAAACCAGTATTCATGCAATATATCAACGTTCTCGTGAGCTCACATTGCCTACTACCGAATCGACTTGCATTTCAGGACAGATGTTTAAGCAACGTCGGGCTGCAGGATGTTGCGCTTCATGTTTCTCGAGACGCAATTGCTTTTTCGTAGATACTGAGGTCTCTTCGAGCTTCCCAAAACAGCTCAACGTTCCTTAGTGATGTTCTTTTTTTTTCCTTGTCGTTATGTCTCTTATGTGACTTGACTGTTGAGGTCGGCCTCGCATGTCGTACTATTCGACCATGAACGTCTTCATGGGACTGAAGAACTGATTTATTTATTTATTTATGTTTTTTCTTTGTTTTTCTGTACTTTACCTTTCCACCTCCTTCCTTCCTTCTTTCCTCCCTTCCTCCTTTCTTGATTTTCTTTTTTCTTTTTCTCTATCCTTCCTTCCTTCCTTCCTTCCTTCATTCCTTCCTTCCTTCCTTCCTTCCTTCCTTCCTTCCTTCCTTCCTTCCTTCCTTCCTTCCTTCCTTCCTTCCTTCCTTCCTTCCTTCCTTCCTTTCTTTCTTTCTTTCTTTCTCTCTTTCTTTCTTTCTTCCTTCCTTTTTTGCTTTCTCTCCGAACGGCTGAAACCCCATACGCTTGTTATCGGTGGTTCGTTATTCGCTATTCTTATGCACTTGGTCTTCTTTGAAGTTTTTTTTTTTTTTTAAGGCTCGTACTCGAAACCCCTTTAGATACTTCTTTAATATCATTCCACTTGCCAGTTCTTCAGGACCCGTATCTAAGGTACTAGCTCGTTACACAGCAGCGGCAGCTGCCAAAGATTTCTTGCACACATTTCTATTTTTTTTTTTGCATGCCTCAACTTCTCTTCTATTTCGATTTACATCAGTCTATATTTAAACACGCCTTAGCGCAACAGTGCCCGTTTGCCGTGCTTTTTCTTTATCCACCTCTTTTATGCGGTGCTCCATCGTATCTTATATTTTCGAGCGCTCTATTTCGATTGCTGCGTATCCTTTCCACCTCTCTGATCAACTCTATTTTCTTTTTTTTTCCTTGGTTTCAACGCCCCGTCTCCATATTGAGCATGCTAGCCACAATACTCATTTCCCACACTTTTTGTTACACATTTCTCGTCCTTTTCCCCAGAGTGCCCCTCGCCTACCCACAAGGCCTACTTTATCGTATTATTATTTTTCTACTAGTGTCCGATTATCACCGTGGCGTAGCTTAGAGGGGCTAAAGTACTGCACTGAAATGACTGAAGCTTCAGTTAATAACGGTAGCACTTCGATGTACATGAGAGGGGGCCACAACATTTATTGAAATGAGTGAACATCCATGCACATAGATTCAGATGACAACTAAAATTGACGTATCGGCGGGAAAGGTATTAACCGCTGGTAATTAAAGATTACAGGCTGTATCCCAAGAGAAGGCAAGTGGGTGAAAGGGAGTTTGCGGGTATAAAGTGGCAGCAGCAAGCACAAGACCATGATGACTGGCGGAACATGGGAGGGGCCTTTGTCCAGCAGTGCAAGTAGTCAGCGTAGGTGGTGGTGGTGGTGCTCCTGCTGTTGCTAATGATGATGATGATGATGATGATGATGATGGCTAATAACTCAGTCAATCTTCTAGGACGACTGGAAGGCGAAACCAATCTTATTTTTTTTTCTCAGTCGGTGTATATATCGTGCCTTCACCGCCACCTTCCGAATGTTTTCTGTACGTAACGTGGCTTTCCATTGCCTCCGGGATCGGAGGCACCTCACCTACTTTCGATCTGCTTCGGTAACCTGCCCACCATTAACCGAGCTACAATGTCGTATGATGATGGCATCCCGTTATGGCACTGCGATGTGACGATGAAGTCATAATTACGTCACAAACTGTGGCGATCTGTGACGTCATTCAGATACATCATAACGCGATGTTTGATTTTTCGATTTCCTGCGGTGGATGCCGTGGGGAGCCGCCGATGTGGGTCAACGGTCAGTTTAGCCGTTCATTTTAAAATGGCAAGTGGTTAAGATGAAGTAGCTGTTCTTTTGTTATGAATTTTTTCGTCGCTGGGCTATTTACACGCGTGAAAAGAAGCAGCTGGTACTTTACAAAAACGCCAACATCTTCTAATACACACATAATAAATATTTGACCAGGACTCCACGGCTATGACGCGCATTGTAATGATGTCATGGTTCTTTAACGTAAAGCCCCAGAATTTGTTCTCTTTTCTAAATATCAGGCAGGGCACTCACCAGAGGTGCCCACAAAAAAACAAAAACAAAACACCACTGTAGTTAATCCTGTCTTTCTAGATCTGTTTCTTTTCTGTCATCATCATACTAGTTTTATTGCAATAGCGATTTCCAAGTAACATTTTGGTGGAAGTGCGGGGCACTTTCTTTTGACGACGGAGCTCCGCAGTGGACGCCTACCATGGCTCCGGGTGAAGACCCGCCTTGGCCATGTACCCCACACCTTCACCAAAATGTCACGTGAAAAATAACAGCAGTCAGTCCACAACCGCAGCACAGCTCACACACAATGTCAACCTCTTCACTTCAAGTCTGAGGCGCATTTCAGGGTATGTCTTACTATGCCCTCTTAAACCGTCAGACGAAACCGCTAACAATTTGAACACTTACCTAAAGTCAACCAACCTGAGCGACCGCCTGTAGACTGTGTGTGCTCCCCGAGTGTGCTCGTGATTGTGTGTACCTTCTCATCTCTCTGCAACCTCTTTTCTCCCCTTTATCCCTTCCCCAGTGCAGGGTAGCAAACCGGATGTGCGTCTGGTTAACCTCCTTGCCTTTTCTTGCATCTTTATCTCTCTCTCTCTCTCAGCGGGCTTTTGCCGTTGCCACCAGCGTCATGTCCCGGATCTGGTCGTTCAAGAAATAGATCTATAGGCGAGTGCTATCACTGACTCACGTCCACTGTGGGCTTGAGCTGTGCCATCTTTATATATTTGTTTTCCGTAGACTTCGTTGCTTACGCGTGCGTGCGGAAGCCTTCTAGTACTTTGTTTTCTTCCATCTCTTTCGTTATTCGTTAAAAAACAAAACTCTCGTCTCGGACCTTCTTTGATTGAATTTAAAACGCACCCTCACTCCGAGGGGTCACTTTTTCGTTCTTACATGTGCCGCAACGTTTGTTTAGGGCCGCTTGAGTGAGAAAAAAAAATCTAATTGAGTAAAGCAGATTTCGGCGCGCTCGAAAGTATACTATGGTATACAGTGCCCTTTCGTCTTGGCATTGGGCTCGCGCTTCTCCAATTTCACTTCCACCACGTGATTTATCGTGCATTCCGAGACCGCCGCGCCGAGATAGCTGGACGACGCGAAGTCGCCTTTTCATACTCACGCGAACGATGCATACTTTTGTATCGTGGAGTAAGGGTCCATCTCCCAAGCTGAGCGCGAAGAAAGTCGCATACAATTTAAATTGGAGACGTATATATATATATATATATATATATATATATATATATATATATATATATATATATATATATATATATATATATATATATATATATATATATATATATATATATATATATGCCCGATTCTTGAAATGTCATTCACGCTGGACCTAATGTAACTACGAAACTTTCGCGGAAGTGTCTTTGCTTAAAGTTTTCAGCTGGTGGATCAGCCTCTGTCAGAGCATATATATATATATATATATATATATATATATATATATATATATATATATATAAATATATATATATATATATATATATATATATATATATATATATATATATATATATATATATATATATATATATATATATATATATATATATATATATATATAGCACGCATTTTATATGCCGGGCCACAATTCTGAACGTAGGCAAGTATCAAACAAAATTACGGCAAGTGGTCCTCGCTCGAAAGAAACTAAAAAAACCACAAAAAAATGAAATAAACCGTTCGTCATTGTTATTCCGCAGGACCGGTTATAGCGCGTGAAGAAGGCAACAAATGCGGCAAACGGCTCGGCCCGAAGAAAGTAGCTCTGGCGAGAAACATGCGCATACATTTCCGTTCGCTGTCATAAGGCCCTCGCGCTTATGCTTTCGAGATTTATTGTTTCTTCTCCCGCGCGCGTTTATGCCTAATATGCCGCCAGAATTGAGCCGCCGGACGGCTCGTAAGTCGTTCCCGCTCTCGATCGTGATGGTGGCGGAGATAACGATCGTTACAATCATCGTGATCAGTATATAGCTTGAGTTTCGAGTTCTGGGGGAGGGGAGGTGGAGGCTTTAGGGACAGTGATATGCGATGAAACTTACTCTCAATAGCTTTTCCTATTTTGTAATTTTGGCCGTTGCAGTAGTTGTTGTAGTTGTTTGATAGTCGGAAGAAAAGCGTGCATTTGTGGCCTCTGGCCTGCGGCATCGTTAGCCCCCATACGATCCTCGCGAGTTCATGGTAATTGAGAGAAGAGGGCGTTGCTGCGCTTGATTTATTCGCGACTGCAGCGACATCAACCCGCGCTCGCTCTGCGGTACTTATGTCTTCATCTTTGTCGCAAACTGTCGGTGGCTTGGAAGCGTGTGTCTAACTGCGCATTTAAAAACTGCAAGATCGAGTTCACTGATATCTCAGCGTTTGTCATCCTATTATTTTGTACCTTTAGAGCTATAAACCTCGCCAGGACGGTGCATTAACAATGGACTCAGGAGCACGAGTAATCTCCCTACCACTCGCGGCGCTCTTGTTCAATCGAACCCTGCCAATTGCTTGGCTACAGTCACTTGATAAGAGACACTGCAATCTTGATGTATAAGAGTAAAACTAACAGAACAAACTACTTTCACTACAAGTGATGTGACAATGAATGCGACACGAAATAAGGCTGCCAGCTATATTTTTTTTTTTTTGATCGAGTCTCGCGTAACTCTGCACAGCGCTGGTGCAAGACAATACCACCACTCCAGGCAGAGAAGCAGATTTCGCCTAGTTTCTTCACGCTGAGAGTACCGCACGTAGAAAGTTTACACACGAGCCATCTGTTCGTGCCTGCCGAGATGGCGTGCGCAACAGCACTCACGACTGTGCCCTTTTGTTCAAAGTTCACAGTTGCTGCTCGAACGACACCCCCTCCTTCACCCGCGTCATTGCATGCCTTTTCAGCTAGTGGAGGTGTTTTCGCTATGGTTGACCAGCATTCGGTGGCTGGACTCGCTCGCACAATGGTGTTATCGCATGCGCCTTCCGAGTGACGGAGGTGGGCCGGTTCGTTTGAAATCTGCCTCAGCCGCGCTCGTCGCCCCCATTTGTCGCCCGCTTTTACCCACCACCGGCACACACGATGCGCTAGGGGATGTTATAGATGTGGGCTTTCTGCGGAACGTGACAGCGATGGCAATGATGACGGCGACGGTAAAAACCTGCCGATAGAGTCCATGTTGTTGCGAATTTACATTATCCCCAGAGAACCACGGGAAGCGATAAGCTTATTCGCACTGAAATAGAAAAAAAAAATCACAGCGTATCTACGGAGTGAATAATGATGAGTGAGGTGAAGCGTCCGTTCTTCCGGATGGACGGCCGGACAGAGGCATGGACACACGGACAGACGGATGGAAGCACGGACGGACTGATGGACGCACAGACGGAAGCACGAACGAACAGAAGCACGGACGGACGAACGAATGGACGGGTGAATGAACTAACGCGCGGACGGTCGTACACACGGATGGGCGGGCGAACGCTTCGCCCCACTCATCATCATTCACTTCATTGATATGCTGCAAAAACCACTGACGCTATGGGTTTATATTATTCCCAAGGACATATACATACAGCGCCATCTATTGAGCAAGTCGTAAACTAGAGGTAGCTACATACTGCATACGAAGGAAGGAACGATCTACAGCCTAACGAGCTTCGCCTCTAAAAGTCGCGTACCATCAGGAAGAGGTGAGAACTTTTATTTAAAGTCCGGCGAATGGAGGGGGGGGGGGCACTGGTCCCACCTAGGTTACGGCCAGGAGTCCTTGAATCTTGGCGCCTTCCTCGGCCCGCTGGATGGCCCACATCTGATCTTCGAGGACGGGGCTGGTCATTGCGAAGTTAGAAAAATTAAAGGGGCCCTTTAACACTTTTCACAACTTCAAAGTTTTACATGTGCCCCGCTGCGGTGGTCTAGTGAATAAGGTACTCGGCTGCTGACCCGCAAGTCGCGGGTTCGTATCCCGGCTGCGGCGGCTGCATTTCCGGTGGCGGCGGAAATGTAGGCCCGTGTGCTCAGATTTGGGTGCACAATAAAGAACCCCAGGTGGTTGAAATTTCCGGAGCCCTTCACTACGGCGTCTCATAATGAAATGGTGGTTTTGGGACGTTAAACCCCACATATCAATCAAATCATCAAAGTTTTACATTTTTTATAGCTGGTTGCGTACACTGTAGGCTTAAGAGTTAAGTGCAACAAGAACGGTGGCGATAGGGCCACGCAGTGAAGAGTTATTTAGCGTAGATATATAAAAATACAATGAAATGGATGTTTATCCTCAACTCGCTCTTCGTGGGCTCACCTTACTGTGTTTCCCTCACCCTCTGACCTCAGAAGGCTGCCCAATGAAATGAACTAAAAGCCCTACTGAACAGGAAACTCGCATGATATATGGCCTGTTACGTCCAGCGTATTAAGGACGCCGTTGCGATGGTATACCAAACGATATGGTACTTTAAGAGGGGACGACACGTGCGAAACGAGCCAGCTCACAAACGCTTCTATAATGTTTTGTAGCTTTACTGATTTTTCTTTTTGCAATGACGTATGTATATCAACGCTCTTACATTTTTCTTATAGTTTCTTGAAATAACAGCGCCCGGAGCGTCACCAGCGTGTTTGCTCCAGCACATGGCGTTTGGTGCACTCTTTGACCAGCTTTGCAGTTTTCAAGCTGGAAAATTAAGAAAGCTTTATTCTCTGTTGATTTGAGTGAAAAATCCTGCTAATAAAAAATAAATGCAATAGTAATCCCTATTTTGATGCAATGCTGCGATCATATTTAAAGTTATATTTATCCAGTCATATGGCGGTCACCTTCCGGCGTCATTTCCGCTCGCAGTAGTTTTGCCGAGCTCCACTACGAGTTATGCTGTCGGAACCGATGTTTCCAAGCGTTAGAGGGTCCCTTTAAGGACGGAACAAAAAGGGAGACCTTAATGTGTCTTCCTTGATGGTATGCGTCCTTTCAGTAAGCATGTGCCAACCAGCCCAACAGAAAGTTTTATTAAAATAAACTTAACCTCATCCTAAGGAGGAGTTCATCTAGAAATATTTTCCTTTGGTTTGAGAACAATTTACGTTTTAAAATAAAGATTCGTTCTCGTTGCAATAAAGGCCTGAAGTTGACTGCGCCAAATCACACCTGTATAGGTAAAAGCTCGGTGGGGGATCCGGCATCGTAACCTGGTAATTGCTATTTCTGTCCTTCTAGTGGAACACCATCGATGGCTCGAGGCATTCACAAACCCTCGCGCCTTCTTATACTTCGACGATTGTTGTTTGTATCGTAACACTTTATAATCGGATTTATGCTCTTTCATAGTAGAGTACCAAGTACTTTAAATCGTTAAACACTTTTTCTAAGCACAGTTGTGCTTCACTTTTTCAAATGTGATGCCTACGGAACGGCGATATGCTGTCCCATAGTAGAGTACGAAGTACTCAATACTCAAAATTATTAACAGCTGTTTTTAAACACACAAGCTGAATTCCGTTCGAGGACGGGACGGCTTCATGCTCTCCCATAGTAGAATACGCAGTGCTCAAAATCGTCAACTAATTTTAGGTGCGAAGCTGCTTAAGGCGTGGGCTGAGCGTCCCGTCATAATCGTATGTAGCCATCTCTCGGCAGTTCTTGAACCGGCCGAAGAGGGCGGTACTTGTATATATAACGAAATGCATATACGCTGAGAAATGCAAATGGTACGATTCTAGAGGACATTACTTGTAGTATGTTAAGAAAAATCACAGCATATCCATGGAGTGAATGATGATGAGTGGGGCGAAGCACCCATCAGTCCGCCCACGCTGCCGTCAGTCCGTTCGTTCTTGCTTCCGTTCAACCGTCCGTGCATCCACCCGCTCAACCGTGCGTCCGTCCCTGCGTTAGTCTATGCGTCTGTCTGTCCGTGCGTCCATCTGCTTCGCCCACTCATCATCATTCACCTCGTGAATATACTGTTATTTTTTTTCTAAGCACACAGTTCTACAATGCAATTCGTAAGATTACAGCCTCAAAATCTGTAATCAAGCTACACTAGAATCATCCGGACGGCTCACTGCCCTCCCATAGTTGAGTGCTAAGTACTTTAAATCGTTAAAAACTTTTTCTAAACACACAGTGATAAATTAGACTTGAGTGCTCATTTGTAAGATGTATACACTGTCTTTACTTGTTTTTGATGTTTCGTTTGTGTATGTACAAGTTAAGTGTACAGTGAAACTTCGCTTTTTTAGAGTTGATTGATTGATTGATTGATTGATATGTTGGGTTTAACGTCCCAAAACCGCCATATGATTATGAGAGACGCCGTAGTGGAGGGCTCCGGAAATTTCGACCACCTGGGGTTCTTTAACGTGCACCCAAATCTGAGCACACGGGCCTACAACATTTCCGCCTCCATCGGAAATGCAGCCGCGCAGCCGGGATTCGAGCCCGCGCCCTGCGGGTCAGTAGCCGAGTACCTTAGCCACTAGACCACCGCGGTGGGGCCGCTTTTTTAATGTTACCGATCGTACAGTTTCGGCGAAAGTCTCCCCCGGGACGGTTTTCAGCTCTTCCATAGTATAGTACAAAGTACTCCAAATCGTTAACCCATTTCTAAACACTTGTCCCGTGGGTCTCACACTTGTCCCGTGGGTCTCACACTTGTAGTTCCCCTCGTTATTGTATTGGGACTGCTCACTGCTCTCCCATAGTTGAGTACGAGGTACTCCAGATCGTTAAACACTTTTTCTAAATGCACATATGGTCATGCCGCTACGACAAAAGTTACGCTGTGAACAATCTAACGCACAACCAACGGCTGCCTGTCGGTAAAAGACCAGCATCGTGGGTCGATGGACTCCCATAGTGAAGTACCAAGTGCTCTAAATCTTTAACAACTTTTGTATCAGCGATCTACGGCGATTTTGAGCGTATCTATCTATCTATCTATCTATCTATCTATCTATCTATCTATCTATCTATCTATCTATCTATCTATCTATCTATCTATCTATCTATCTATCTATCTATCTATCTATCTATCTATTTATCTATCTATCTATCTATCTATCTATCTATCTATCTATCTATCTATCTATCTATCTATCTATCCGCTTACGACCTTTAGCTCTCCTGGCCGTTTCGATAATGTTATCGATACAAAACTTGGTATGCCATAACATGACTGTATGACGTGCATAAGTGACTAGTCATAACATGAAAATCATGGCGTGTATCTCATGAATGTGACGATTTACATTTCATGGTCCTGCAGATCTTGCGGTGGTTTCTTTCACATGGCATGCATATGTTGCAAAACTGTACTGGTATGGCATGGTTGCATTGCAAACACAAGCAAAAGTCTCTAACGCAAAAATTGTGACATGCGTGTCATTTAACAACATGACTACATGCCACGCTCATGATGCACTCGCGGCCGTTTCTCTAGCGTCACATATACCAAATTTGTTTTTACACTATGTGAACGGATGACGAAGGTATGTGACTGGTTCAAACATGATAATCATCTGTGCAGGGGCGTGTCATGTAACAACATGACGGCATGCCACGCTCATGATGCACTCGAGGCCGTTTCGCTGGTTTCACATATACCAAATTTGGTATAACAGTACGAGAATGAATGACGAAGGTATGTGACTGCTGCAAATATGATAATCATGAGATGCGTGTCATGTAACAACATGACTACATGCCACACTCAAAGCGCCAATACACTTCGACGTGACCTGGCGAGTGTGCGCTTCGGCGTTTGTTTCGTCGCGTCACGCCAGCGATGCCACGCCGGGCGCCGATCTTACTTCCAGACAAGCGCCGCGCTGCGTTGCTTTGACGCATGCGCGTTTGAGCGCGCCCGGCGTCCCTCCGTCACGAAGAAAGGCAGACGCAGTGCTGTCTGGGTAGAGCTGCGTAAGGTCATAGACGCGAAATGCAGTTTGTTGCATTTCGCGCTGGTTCCCGTCGGGCCGTGCTGGCGGACGGTGGTCACGCCTGGCGATCGTTTTGCTAGCGCAGCGTGCGCGCTTGTCAACGTCAGGTCGGAGTGCATTGGGCAACTCATGATGCGCTCTCGGCCGTTTCGCTTGCTCCTCATATACCGAATTCGGTGTTGCGTGACGTCAATGGATCACGAAATATATGACGGGCGCAAGCATGATAATCATGACACGCGTGCCATGTAAGAACATGACAACATACCACGCTCATGATGCGCTCGCGGCTGTTTCACTAGCTCCACATACACCGAATCTGTTAACACGTGACATGGACCGACGAGGAAGGTAAATGACGTGTATTAAAGCGATAATCATTATATGCGTGTCATGTAAAACATGACTACATGATACGATCATAGCGTGCTAGCGGCCATTTCACTAGCTCCACCTACACCAAATTTGACATTACGTGACGTGAATGGACGAAGAATGTAAATGACATGTGTAAACATGATAATCACGATATGCACGTCATGTACATTGATAGATATGTGGGGTTTAACGTCCCAAAACCACCATTTGATTATGAGAGACGCCGTAGTGGAGGGCTCCGGAAATTTTGACCACCTGGGGTTCTTTAACGTGCACCCAAATCTGAGTACACGGGCCTACAACATTTCCGCCTCCATCGGAAATGCAGGCGCCACAGCCGGGATTGCATGTCATGTAACACATGACTACATGCTTCGATCATAGGGCGTTCAAGGCCATTTCACTAGCTCCACATATACCAAATTTAGTATCAAGTGACGTGAATAGATGACAAAGCTAAATGACACGTGCAAATTAGATAATCGTGAGAGGAAAGTCATGTACGGCATAATTTACCTGCGCCTCTAACGTTGTGCAGATTTAAAGTGATATACCAACCTTTCTCATTCGCGCATCGCATATTATCGGTTCCCACTGTACGTGGGATCTGTACGTGGGAGTTTTCCTAAACACACATTTCAATTACCGACACACGGGACAGGTTAAAACTCTCCCATAGTAGAACAATTCGTTCTTTAAATCGTCGAACATTTATTCTAAACACAATGTGGCAAGGGTCAGTGGCAACTCGAGCTTTGTAGTTAAGTAAACATTTTCTGAACACAAATGTTTAATATTACAAGAAACAAGAAGAAGAAAAAATGAAACGTAAAAAAATAAAAAGAGAAGGAAGCACGAAATAACCACTAATTTAATATAAATTGTGCACTTTCGCGCAGACGCTACACCAGTGTCTATCTGGCTAGAACAATATGGAATGAATGTGTTGGAATTTTACACGTCTTAAAAATTGCTTTATGAATTTCGAAATAGGATACGTTTAGTAGCTTGAATAACATTACAAACCGCATCAAATATATTCCTGCGGCAACGTTCTCAAATTGAGGCATCAAAATTTGGTACAATTTATTTGACCTTAAACCTACCCTAAAAAACAGAACAACTAAAGGTTTTTTTTAACAATGAATACAAGTGAAACGACGAAAAAAAAAGCCACGCTTGCGCGGAAAGCGCCACAAAGTGGGTAGGTGCCAAACTTCCAAGGAGCATCATCATCATCGTCGTGGTCACAACGAAAGCTGGAAGAGTGGCACTTCCAGAGTCAGTCGTGGAGTCTCCTGCGGCTACTAATACGCTTGCAAGGTACCCACTATGCCATAAATTAGTGCGGTGGCTGATGACAAGGAAGAATCACGGCTGAGCCCTTCGTAATGAGTTGGAAGCATTCAATGACTCACTCGTTACGATATTAGCAGTGCGTGACGTCTGGTTTTTATTTCACTATTCTGCCACGCTATATTACCTATGTCTGCCGACGCGGTTTCTTCCTGACATAGCGCTTCTATAGGGTCCTCTCTCGATAAAGTTTCGTGTATCGACATGAGTCTGTAGTAGAATGCTGGGTGTCCATGGAGAGGACCAAGGTTCGAGCCGCGTTTCATATTGGCTATTTTTATTTAGTTTCATTATTTCGCGCCCTAGCAGACATCGAGTCCGGCGGGGGCGGCGAACAACTACGTCACCCTTTTTGTGATCTCCCAGTAGATTTCGCCGCAACACCGCCAGGCCTGCGCGAATCGCACAGAATAGTATCAGCGAAAGTTGGAAGAGCGGCCTTTGTGGACCCTTTTCAAACAGTCTTGCCGCAACTACTCCCAGCGCAGCTGCACAAACTATAATTTCTGTGTATCCACTGCCATTATTCGTCATTCCTCGGAGAATAGTGGTACGCGCTACGCATTTGTAAGGCATCGCATGCACTTTGTTCTGGAGTTAAGGAGTTATATGCGGAGCGCCCTTGTATATAGATTTGGAAGGACGTCAAAGAACCCCTGTGGGTCAAATTTCTTTCGGTAGCCCTCCACTATACAGCGTCCTTCATAGTGATGTTGTGGTTTTGGGGCGTTAAACCCTAATATATATTATTCTCTGGTGTAATAAAGGTCTGAAAATAAAATTAAGGCACGGGTATAGCCATCCGAAAATATTAAACTATATTTGCGCTGTTATTAAAATAAAGAAAAATAAAGCAAAAAGTAAGCGGCTCCAATACAGCTTCGCTCCGGTGGAAGCCAGCGGAGCACACGGAGCAGCGTCGTCGCTTGCCAAGAACAATTTCGACGACGCTGTCTTCGTGACGCGAACAGATGGAGCTCGATTTCTTCGGGAACCGCGTCAGTCGACACTCGCAACTCCTCGGAGTGAATCCAAGTGATGCGCGGTCGCTGAATCGTTCTCCGCCAAGCGCAGGCACACGCCGGACGCCTGCTTGCCTTTCTCGGGACGAGAGAGCCTCTGATCCGGGAACGCTGGCGATGAGTTTCGTTTCCCGGAGATGGACGATACGTTGATCATACGTCTGTCAGATGTGTCCACGGCGGTATACCGTCCCTGACTCTGGGTGTCGCGTCCCGGGGTGACGTTCGACGTGGCTGCGCGAGATGCGTTCCTACGGTACACAGGTGGAGGTCCGCGCAAAACGCTGAGGTTGGCGTTGGTGTCGTCGTCATGTCCAGCACATGTATCACAAGCACGGTCGGTCCCGAACCATGCACCGAGATCTTTCATCTGGATTCCGAGCATGCTGGCGGAAGAAGAAGTAAGTCCTGGCGACGCTAGCGAGGCCGACGGCTTCCTTGTGATCCAGTTGTACGGTCTCGAAGAACGGCTACGCACACTTCGGCTCTCGAGAGTAAGGCAGGCTTTTTGTTTGCCAAGCGTAGAACCAGGACGAACAATGGCGCCGAGTAGAATGGGTCGAGGCATTCACGAGGTCTCGCGCATATTGCTGTGCGTCTTCGTCGTTTCGTTTAGTTTGCCGACAATCTTGTTCTTGTGCACTTTCAACTGTGGCTCACACCCTCTGATTAAAATATGCCGAAAATTGAGTGGTGATCTAATATGTTAAGGGACAATAAAATAGGGAAGGTTACATAAGTAAAACTTAATAAATCTCATACAAATTCTCATGCTAAGTCATACGTATAAAAATGCTTTTTTATTAGTACTATATTGAAAATAAATTGGATGAAAACCCCAGTTTCAATAAAAGGTATACTTGTTGATGATGATATCGACAATCCTCCTCCTCCTCCTCCTCCTCCTCCTCCTCCTCCTCCTCCTCCTCCTCCTCCTCCTCCTCCTCGTTCTTCTTCTTCTTTATTATTATTATTATTATTATTATTATTATTATTATTATTATTATTATTATTATTATTATTATTATTATTATTATTATTATTATTATTATTATTATTATTATTATTGATGCTGCTGCTATTGTTTTAAATCGTCTGAAATGGCGTATTCATTTTTGCTTAAGAAGGTAAAAAAAAAACAAATCTAAGGGTACAACAGAACCTGATCGTAAACCACTAAAAATCATGTTGGTGAAGTAGTTAGCATTGGCTAATAAGAATAAAAAAATTAGACCCTTTAGGTAATACTTAAGATAATAGACCAGGAAGCCATTGAGAGACTATTTTCAAATCAGATAGCTATATTTTCTCAGCGCCTTTGTTAATATTGTCGGAGCGGCCCACTGCGTGTTAAAACGCGTATCCAGGGACTGCAAACAAAGTTGGTATGGGTGGTATTCACTTATCCATGACTCCACGCGGAGCATTTACGTGTTACTATAGTCGGAGGGATGTGACGTGGGAATAAACTTTACGAGTGGTTTCGTGATATAAAGATTTATTTATGCGTATCCCATGCCCGTCAGGTATCGACATAGTTCGACGAACTCGCTCATGAGTCGGCTCACTCTGACTTATTCGGACGCAGATCCAGTCGTGAGTCTGAGTGAGTAATATTTTCGTTAGTTTGAATCCGAGTGAGTCTAAAGAGCAATATGTACTCCTTGAGCGAGTCTGAGCGAATCCCACTTTCTTTTTCCGACCTAAAGCCCTATCTAGACATCTTCAGCTTTACCAACAGCATCACATGAATTCGCATTTACATTTGCACTGGCTCACAGCTATTTCAAAACATTTCGTACAGCATTTCAATATATATTGATCGGAGGCATGAATTATACGTAGAGAGGTGCCTTGATGTCCCCTCCACCAACTATCCCAGGAAAGATTTTAGTAAACACAGCTTATGCTGTCACATCTTCCCAAAAAAATGAACTTACTCGCTTGCAAGCACTCGAAACTTGTTTTCAGAAAATGAGATGTCAAAAAGTGCCAAGAAATCACCGATTACGTGATAGATAGGTGTTAAAGATCGTTCACACCAAGGTCGAAGACGCTAATTCTACGCTAAGGGACTTATGAGTCTACGCACTCGGCCTCAGTTAGACTCAGATTGAACCGTAGGTCTGAGTTTAAGTGAGTCCGAGTTAGCAATGTTTCGGTGAGTTTGAGTCCGAGTGAGTCCAAACCTCTGAATATATTTCATGAGTGACTCTGAGTAAGCTCCACAAGTTTTTCCAACCTATGGGTATCGATGTTGCGTGAATTATTAATCGGTGCAGGCTGTCTAAGATAATTTCGTGTCGCGCAAAACTTTTGTATTCAAGTGATGAAGAGATCCAAGAAGATCCAAGAAGACTGAAGACATCCAAGAGAAAGAGCAGTGTTGAACTCTTGTGCATGGACAACGACTGCAACAATATCGTAACGCCGGTGACAACAATTGCAACACCCGTCGTTCAACACGATTTTACGACATGCCGAAAGCTTGATTCTGCCTGCTGTAATGCACAACGCATTCAAAATGCAATGAGCAGATTTCGTGTCAGGAATCGTGGTGTTCGTTGAGAACACGTAAACGTGCCATCAAAAAATAGCTACGTTTTGTTATGTGAGATACGTCGCACTTTAAACTGGTGACTTTGGAGTATTTGCAATAATCTTTCATCTTCGAATGGCTGTAAAAATGAGATTGACAGAAAATGGCAGCATGTTGCGGCTTTCGTAACATTTGATGACGAAAGCAAGCTCCATATTTGCTGATACGTTAGGTATATGGTCACGTAGACCTCCTCAGCAGCAGCTTTCACTGTGCCTCAAATGGGAATCACTCAGCGCTTCAAAATAGCACACCGGACATCATCTGCTGCCACCGAGCTGACCGGCGTCCGACAAGCTGCGTGCTACATTTTACGGCAGAGTCCAGCGAAATGGACATTATTTTGCGACTCCAAGTCAGCTAATTAGAAAGTACATAAAACAAAACACTGCATACAGTCCTCCGGTGTTGACATAATGAATATGTTGAATGAGGCATTTTTATGATGACATACCGTTGCGTTGCAATGGATTCTCAGTCAGTGTGGCATAGCTTTGAATGAACAAGCTGATGCAGAAACGAAAATGGCGCACACTAGTGGCGAAGTGATATCCATTCACTTTTCCTGATATGACATCAACGCCTTGCTGTCTAAAGGTATGAAGACATCTACGCAAGGACTATGGAATGATCCGCATTAAGCGCAGGCTTGACTCTTGCCGTCTTTTTCGCCTTCCGTTCCGACTAAGGAGAGACTAAGAAACGCTACTACATAGACTGCGTCTGGGTGTTGCATATACGCGTAGATACTTATGCATGATTGGACAAGAGCAAAATCATAACTGCAACTTGTGTAACACGCCAGAAACTATCAATCACATCCTGTGAATGTGCCCTTTATCCACAGTTGAAAGATAATCTCTCAAGTGCCTCACAGATGACTTAGACTGCCGACCCTTTTCGGAAGAGAAGCTTTTGGGTGCTTGGGAACGTGTGGATCACACCCAACGCAGTTTAAAGGGCCTGCTCGCATTTCTAAGCAGGACAGGTTTAGACACCAGTCTTTAGAGAATCTACTAATGCGGAGACTTTTGTGCGTGTACAACACCGAACGAGACATTGCATGCAGTGACTCATTGTGCTATACCACAATCACTATCATCATACCGGCCTCTTTCTTTCCCTTTTCCCCTTACCCCCGTGAAGAGTAGCCGGCCGGAAACCCGCTTTCAAGGCCGACCTCTCCTCCTTGTTCTCATTGAACACCTTTTTCTTCTTTTTCTTCCTATACAATCGGGGATCAAAAATCCTAGAAGACATAGTGAGACGCTCAGTGCCTTACCAAAATACATTTAGACAGTCTAGAGACCATCTAAACATGGTCTAAACTGTCAATACATACCATCTATCTGAATTTCTGTTAAGAGTGGAAGACACGTATTAAATTACCTTGAGGTGCTGTGTCGATTACAATGATGGCCCCTCTTCCACCGAGTCTTTGTGCACACTACGTCGTGTTACACTGTTTCCAGGATCGATCCCCTTTTCAGTCATCGTGAGACGTCACAATTACTGCACAAATCTTGGCCATTTGTCATGTTTAGATGACGTCATCGTAACGGAGGATTGTCGCTGACTCCAAAAAGGTCACGTGAATTTCAAGACGGAGCTCGCGCAAACCTCGCAACATCGAACATCGCCTGGTGCAAGTATCGCGACAGAGTGCCAGAAGAGCTACTTAAGGCTTTGGTGTTTGCGTAAAGTTAAGGTACCTTGACGATAGCGGCGCCTGACCTGCAGGAAGAGTGAAGCTGGCCACTTTCTGCTTCTCTCAAATTTTCTCCTTCTTTTTCCTCTTCAGTATTACTTGCAGCTAGGCAAGTTGGTTCATATTACCGACACACAGGACAAGTTAAAGCTCTCCCATAGTAGAACACTTCGTTCTCTATATCGTCGAACATTTATTCTAAACACAATGTGGCAAGGGTCAGTGGCGACTCGAGCTTTGTAGTTAAGTAAACTTTTTCTGAACACAAATGTTTAATAATACAAGACAGAATGGAAAAAAATGTAATGTTAAAAAAGTAGAAAGAGAAGAAAACACAAAATAACCACTAATTTAGTATAAATTTTGCACTTTCGCGCAGACGATACAGCATTGTTTATCTGACTAGAACAATATGAAATGAATATGTTAGAATTTTACACATCTTACAATTTACCTTATATACGTTTAGTAGCTTGAATAAGATTACAAACCGCATCAAATATAATCCTGCGGCAATGCTCTAAAAGTGAGCCATCAAAATTCGGTACAATTTATTTAGCTAACCTTAAACCTACCCTAAAAAACAGAATAACTAAAGTTTTTTTTTAACAATGAATACAAGTGAAACGACGAAATAAAATGCCAGGCTTGCGCGGAAAGCGCCACACAGTGGGTAGGGGCCAAACTTCCAAGGAGCATCGTCATCATCTTCGTGGTCACAACGAAAGCTCGAAGAGTGGCACTTCCAGAGTCCGTCGTGGACCCTCCTGCGGCTACTAATACGCTTGCAAGGTACCCACTATGCCATAAATTATTGCGGTGGCTGATGACAAGGAAGAATCATGGCTGAGCCCTTTGTAATGAGTTGGAAGCATTCAATGACTCACTCGTTACGATATTCGCAGTGCGTGACGTCTGGTTGTTATTTCACTCTTCTGCCACGCTATATATACGTATGTCTGCTGACGCGGTTTCTTCCTGACATAGCGCTTCCATAGGGTCCTCTTTCGATAAAGTTTCGTGTATCGACACGAGTCTGTGGCAGAATGCTGGGTGTCCACGGAGAGGACCAAGGTTCGAGCCGCGTTTCATATTGGCTATTTTAATTTAGTTTCATTATTTCGCGCCCTAGCAGACACCGAGTCCGGAGGTGGCGGCGGACAGCTACGGCATCCTTTTTGTGATCTCCCAGCAGATTTCGCCGCAACACCGCCAGGCCTGCGCGAAACGCACAGAACAGTATCAGCGAAAGTTGGAAGAGCGGCCTTTGTGGACAGTTTTTAAACAGTCCCGCAGCAACTACTCCCAGCGCAGCTGCCCAAACTATAATTTCTGTTTATCCACTGTCAATATTCGTCATTCTTCGGAGAAGAGTGGTACGCGCTACGCATTTGTATGGCATCGCATGCACTTTGTTCTGGAGTTACGGAGTTATATGCGGAGCATCCTTGATTTAGATTTGTAGGGACGTTAAAGAACCCCAGTGGGCCAAATTTCTTTCGGTAGCCCTCTACTACAGCGTCCTTCACAGTGATGTTCTGGTTTTGGGGCGTTAAACTCTAATATATATTATTCTGCGGTGTAATAAAGGTCTGAAAATAAAATTAAGGCACGGGTATAGCCATCCGAAAACATAAAATTATATTTGCGCTGTAATTAAAATAAATAAAAATAAATTAAAAAGTGAGCGGCTCCAATACAGCTTCGCTCCGGTGGAATCCAGCGGAGCACACGGAGCAGCGACGTCACTTGCCAAGAGCAATTTCGACGACGCTGCCTTCGTGACGCGAACCGATGGAGCTCGATTTCTTCGGGAGCCGCGTCACTTTACACTCGCAACTCCTTGGAGTGAATCGAAGTGATGCGCGGTCGCGGAATCGTTCTCCCCCAAGCGCAGGCACACGCCGGACGCTTGCTTGCCTTTCTCGGGACGAGAGAGCCTCTGATCCGGGAACGCTGGCGATGAGTTTGGATTCCCGGAGCTGGAGGATACGTTGGTCATACGTCTGTCAGATGTGTCCACGGCGGTATACCGTCCCTCGCTCTGGGGGTCGCGTCCGGGGGTGACGTTCGACGTAGCTGCGCGAGATGCATAGCTACGGTGCCCAGGTGGAGGTCCGCGCAAAACGCTGAACGTAGCGTCGGCGCCGTCGTCATGTCCAGCACATGTATCACAAGCACGGTCGGTCCCAGACCATGCACCGAGATCTTTCATCTGGATTCCGAGCATGCTGGCGGAAGGAGAAGTAAGTCCTGGTGACGCTAGCGAGGCCGACGGCTTCCTTGTTATCCAGCTGTACGGTCTCGAAGAACGGCTACGCACACTTCCGCTCTCGAGAGTAAGGCAGGCTTTTTGTTTGCCAAGCGTAGAACCAGGACGAACAATGGCGCCGAGTAGAATGGGTCGAGGCATTCACGAGCTCTCGCACATACTATTGTGCGTCTTTGTCGTTTCGTTTAGTTTGCCGACAATCTTGTTTTTGTTGATGGTCTAATGTGGCTCACACCCACTTTGTGGGATTCACCGGAAGTTGAGTGGTGTTTCAATACGTTATGGTACATTAAAATAGGGAAGGTTACATAAGTAAAACGTAATAAATTTCATACGAAATTTTCAAGCTCGCTTATACGTATAAATATGCCTTTTTATTAGTAATATATTGAAAATAAAGCGAAGGAAAACCCCATTTTCAATAAAAATTATACATGTTGATGATGATGTCGACAATCTTCCTTCTTCTTCTTCTTCTTCTTCTTCTTCTTCTTCTTCTTCTTCTTCTTCTTATTATTATTATTATTATTATTATTATTATTATTATTATTATTATTATATTATTATTATTATTATTATTTTTGCTGCTGATGCTGCTGCTATTGTTTTAGTTCCTCTAAAATGGCTTAATCACTTTTGCTGAGAAAGTAAAAAACAAACTAAGCGCATACCAGAACCTGATTGTAAACAATTAAAAAGCGTGTTGGTGAAGTAGTCAGCATTAAATAACAAGGACAAAAAACTTAACACCCTTCAGGAAATACTTAAGGTAATGGACCAGGAAACCACTCGGAGACAATTTTTAACTCAGCTATACTTCCTCAGCTCCCTTGCTATTAGGGAGTTTTAGAATAGCGCACCGCGAGCCCTTGCGGTGCGGTCGCAGCCATTGCGCATGCGTCGTAATGCCAGCCGGCGTTCGCGGAGCGCATGCAGAAAATCCGAAATTGCGTGCGGTGATGGCGGCCCGCATGTGTCCCGCAAGCGCTGGTTTCGAGGCTAAGGATGTCACTGCGATCGTGCGTTGTGGTTTGCAGCAGGCCAAACGCTATTCTAAAGCTCATATGGCGCCCGCTACGCCCGCAACGCCCGCAGCGCTTGCAAACGGTATTCTAAAACTCTCTATTATTGTCGGAGTGGCCCGCAGCGTGTTAGAACGCGTATCGAGGGACCGCAACAAAGATGGGATGGGATTCATACATCCATGTCACAACGCAACGCACTTACGTGTTACTACGCGGTATAGTCGAAGGGATGGGACGTACGATTAAACTGTATGAGTGATTTCGTGATATAAAGATTTGTTTATGCGAATCGCATGCCTGTCAGGTGTCGACATAGTTCGGTGAACTCGCTTATGAGTCGGCTCACTCGGACCTATTCATACTCAGATCCAGCCATGAGTCTGAGTCTGAGTGAGTAATATTTTCGTGAGTTTGAATCCGAGTGAGTCTAAAGAGCAATATGTACTTCTTGAGCGAGTCTGAGTGAATCCCACTTTCTTTTGCCGACCTAAAGCGCTATCTAGACATCTTCAGCTTTACCATCAGCCTCACGTGAATTTGCCTTTACACTTGCATCTGCTCACAGCTATTCCAAAGCAGTTTGTACACCATTTCAATTACTATTGATCAGACGCATGGATTATACGTAGAGAGGTGTTTTCATGTCCCCTCCACCAAATCCTCCAGAAAAGTTCTCGGTAAATGCAGCTTATGCTGTAGTATCTTCCAAGAAAAAAAATTACCTTACTCGCTTGCAAGCACTCGAAACTCGTTTTGAGAAGATGACATGTAAAAAAGTGCCAAGAGAAGCACCGATTACGTGAGAGATTGGTGTTTAAAAACGTTCACACCGAGGTAGAAGATGCTAATTCTACGCTAACGGACTTATCAATTTACGCACTCGGCCTCACTCAGACTCAGATCGAACCGTAAGTTTAAGTTTGAGTGAGTCCGAGTTAGCAATGTTTCGGTGAGTTTGAGTCGGAGTGAGTCCAAACCTCTAAATATGTTTCATGAGTGACTCTGAGTAAGCTTCAGAAGTTTTTTCAACCTATGGGTGTCGATGTTGCGTGAATTATTCATCGGTGTAGGCTGTCTAAGATAATTTCGTGTCGCGCAAAAATTTTCTATTCAAGTGATGAAGAGGTCCAAGAAGATCCAAGAAGATTGAAGACATCAAAGAGAAAGAGCAGTGTTGAACTCTTGTGCATGGACAACGACTGCAACAATATCGTAAGGCCGGTGACAACAATTGCAACACCCGTCGTTCAACACGATTTTACGACATGCCGAAAACTTGATTCTGCCTGCTGTAACGCACAACGCATTCAAAATGCAATGAGCAGATTTCGTCTCAGGAATCGTGGTGTTCGTTGAGAATACGTAAACGTGCCATCAAAGAATAGCTACGTTTTCTTATGTGAGATAAGTCGCACTTTAAACTGGTCACTTTGGAGTATTTGCAATAATCTTTCATCTTCGAATGGCTGTAAAAATGAGATTGACAGAAAATGGCAGCATGTTGCGGCTTTCGTAACATTTGATGACGAAAGCAAGCTCCATATTTGCTGATACGTTAGGTATATGGTCACGTAGACCTCCTCAGCAGCAGCTTTCACTGTGCCTCAAATGGGAATCACTCAGCGCTTCAAAATAGCACACCGGACATCATCTACTGCCACCGAGCTGACCGGCATCCGACAAGCTGCGTGCTACATTTTACGGCAGAGTTTAGCGAAATGGACATTATTTTGCGACTCCAAGCCGGCACTTCAGCTAATTAGGAAGTACATAAAACAAGACACTGCATACAGTCCTCTGGTGTGTGACATAATGAATACGTTGAATGAGGCATTTCAATTCGTACATACCGTTGCGTTGCAATGGATTCCCAATCATTGTGGCATAGCTGGCAATGAACAAGCTGATGCCGAAGCGAAAATGGCGCACACTAGTGGCGAAGTGATATCCATTCACTTTTCCCGGTATGACATCAACGCCTTGCTGTCTAAAGGTATGAAGACATCTACGCAAGGACTATGGAATGATCCGAATTAAGCACATTTACAGGCTTGACTCTTGCCGTGTTTTTCGCCTTCTGTTCCGACTAAGGAGAGACCAATTAACGCTACTACATAGACTGCATCTGGTTTTTGCATACACGCGATGACACTTATGCATGATTAGAGAAGAGCAAATCCTAAGTGCAACTTGTGTAACACGCCAGAAACTATTAATCCTATCCTGTGTGTGTGCCCTTTATCCATAGTTGAAAGACAATCTCTCAAGTGCCTCACAGATGACCTAGACTGCCGACCCTTTTCGGAAGAGAAACTTTTGGGTGCTTGGGAACGTGTGGATCACACCCAACGCAGTTTAAAGGACCTGCTCGCATTTCTAAGCAAGACAGGTTTAGATTCCAGTCTTTAAAGAATCTTCTAATGCGGAGACTTTTGTGCGTGTACTACACTGAACGAGACATTGCGTGCAGTGACTCATTGTGCTATACCACAATCACCCCTCATCATACCTTTCTCTTTCTTTCCCTTTTCCCCTTACCCCCGTGAGGAGTAGCCGGCCAGTAACCCGCTTTCAAGGCCGACCTCTCCAACTTGTTCTCATTGAACACCTTTTTCTTCCTTTTCTTCCTATACGATCGGGGATCAAAAATCCTGGAAGACATAGTGAGACGCTCAGTGCTTTACCAAAATAAATTTAGACAGTCTAGAGACCATCTAAACATGGTCTAAACAGTCAATATATACCATCTATATGAATTTCTGTTAAGAGTGTAAGACACGTATTAAATTACCTTGACGTGCTGAGTCGATTACAATGATGGCCCCTCTTCCACCGAGTCTTTGTGCACACTACGTCGTGTTACACTGTTTCCAGGATCGATCCCCTTTTCAGTCATCGTGAGACGTCACAATTACTGCACAAATCTTGGCCATTTGTCATGTTTAGATGACGTCATCATAACGGAGGATTGTCGCTGACTCCAAAAAGGTCACGTGAATTTCAAGACGGAGCTCGCGCAAGCCTCGCAACTTCGAACAATGTCTGGCGCAAGTATCGCGACAGAGTGCCAGAAGAGCTACTTAAGGCTTTGGTGTTTGCATAAAGTTGAGGTACCTTCACGATAGCGGCGCCAGACCTGCAGGAAGAGTGAAGCTGGCCACTTTCTGCTTCTCTCTAGTTTTCTCTTTTTTTTTTCCTCTTCAGTATTACTTGCAGCTAGGCAAGTTGGTTCATATTACCGACACACAGGACACGTTGAAGCTCTCCCATAGTAGAACACTTCGTTCTTTATATCGTCGAACATTTATTTCAAACAAAATGTCGCAAGGGTCAGTGGCAACTCGAGCTATGTAGTTAACTTTTTCTGAACACAAATGTTTAATAATACAAGAAAGAAGGAAAAAAATGTATTGTTAAAAAAGTAGAAAGAGAAGAAAACACGAAATAACCAATAATTTAGTATAAATTTTGCACTTTCGCGCAGACGATACAGCAGTGTTTTCTGGCTGGAACTATATGAAATGAATATGTTGGAATTTTACACATCTTAAAATTACTTAATGAATTTCAAAATAGGATACGTTTAGTAGCTTGAATACATTACAAACCGCATCAAATATATTCCTGCGGTAATGTTCTAAATTTGAGGCATCAAAATTTGGTACAATTTATTTGGCTAACATTAAACGTACCCTCAAAAACAGAATAACTAAAGGTTTTTTTTAGCAATGAATACAAGTGAAATCACGAAAAAAAAAAAGCCAGGCTTGCGCGGAAAACGCCACACAGTGGGTAGGTGCCAAACTTCCAAGGAGGATCGTACTCATCGTTGTGGTCACAACGAAAGCTGGAAGAGTGGCACTTCCAGAGTCCGTCGTGGACTCTCCTGCGGCTACTAATACGCTTGCAAGGTACCCACTATGCCATAAATTATTGCGGTGGCTGATGACAAGGAAGAATCATGGCCGAGCCCTTCGTAATGAGTTGGAAGCATTCAATGACTCACTCGTTACGCTCTTCGCAGTGCGTGACGTCTGGTTGTTATTTCACTCTTCTGCCACGCTATATTACGTATGTCTGCTGACGCGGTTTCTTCCTGACATAGCGCTTCTATAGGGTCCTCTTTCGATAAAGTTTCGTGTATCGACACGAGTCTGTAGTAGAATACTGGGTGTCCACGGAGAGGACCAAGGTTAGAGCCACGTTTCATATTGGCAATTTATATTTAGTTTCATTATTTCGCGCCCTAGCAGACACCGAGTCCGGCGGGGGCGGCGGACAACTCCACCCTTTTTGTGATCTCCCAGTAGATTTCGCCGCAACACCGCCAGGCCTGCGCGAAACGCACAGAATAGTATCAGCGAAAGTTGGAAGAGCGGCCTTTGTGGACGCTTTTAGGGGCGAAGCTCCTTATAACAGCACCCGTTCGTCCCCCGTATTATGTAACAAGTATAACATTTTGACCTCCAAGGTGGTGCCGGTGAGAGACTTCTTCTGTGCGTTGTTTAACAATAAAAAATAGTGCTCAATGTACATGTCAATGGCTGCTAATGGGGAATGAGAGACAGGAGCATTCGGCTTTTAGTTAACGCGCAGGCTGCAATCACCATTAGCAGCCATTGGCATGTACATTGAGCACTATCTGAGAAGAAAGGGTTGCTACGTTATACTCGCTGGGTGTAATCTCCTTAGCTTTAGAAAGGTTTAGCGAGCGTTGAGCCCCAGTGCCATGAATACAATGAACTTGTATATACCATGAATGAACTCGAGGTGGTTAAAAATAGGAAGTAGATACGAAGCGCAAGCCGTAAGAAAGTAAAAGCCGAATTCTCCGCCTCTCATTTGCCATTAGCAGCCATTGGCATGTACATTGAGCACTATCTGACTGAAAAAGTTTGCTACGTCATACTCGCTGGACGTAACCTCCTTGGTTTTCGAAAGGTTTAGCGAGCGTTCGGCCGCAGTGCCATGAATACAGTGAACTAGTATATACCATGAACGCGAGGTGGTTAAAGGTGGGAAGTGGACCCGAAGCGCAAGCCGTAAGAAAGTGTGCGTGTGCCACGTCTCGTTTAGTACTTGGAATGTCCGCTGGAAGGCGGTGCTTCTATATGGGGAATATATGATGAAAAGATGCGAGATGGTGGTACTTGGAGTGTTGAATAGATGGACGAACGGACACATAGACAGATGCATGGATGTACGCATGAACGGACGCAGGGGCGGCTGCATGGACGAACACAGGGACGAACGCACGAACAGACGCACGCACGGACGGGTGGATGGACGCATGGACGGTCACACTGACGGACGCATGGACGGACGGAAGCAAGAACGAATGGACGGACGAATTCTTCGCCGCACTCTCTATCATTCACTCCGTGGATATGCTTCCATATTTTTAAACAGTCCCGCAGCAACTACTTCCAGCGCAGCTGCACAAACTATAATTTCTGTGTATCCACTGTCATTATTCGTCATTCTTCGGAGAATAGTGGTACGCACGAGGCATTTGCAAGGGATCGCATGCACTTTGTTCTGGAGTTACGGAGTTATATGCGGAGCGCCCTTGTATTTCGATTTAGAAGGACGTTAAAGAACCCCAGTGGGTCAAATTTCTTTCAGTAGCCCTCCACTACAGCGTCCCTCATAATGAAGTCCGCTTTTGGGGCGTTAAACCCTAATAAATATTATTCCCTGCTGTAATAAAGGTCTGGAAAAAAACACTCAGGCACGAATAGCCATCCAAAAATATAACACTATATTTGCGCTGCCATCAAAATAAAGAAGAATAAAGAAACAAGTGAGCGGCTCCAATACAGCTGCCCTCCGATGGAAGCCAGCGGAGCGCACGGAGCAGCGACGTCGCTTGCCAAGAGCAATTTCGACGACGCTGCCTTCGTAACGGAAACCGATGGAGCTCGATTTCTTCGGGAACCGCGTCAGTCGACACTCGCACCTCCTCGGAGTGCATCGCATTGATGCGCGGTTGCGGAATCGTTCTCCGCCAAGCACAGGCACACGCCGGACGCTTGCTTGCCTTTCTCGGGACGAGAGAGCCTCTGATCAGGGAACGCTGGCGATGAGTTTGGATTGCCGGAGCTGGAGGATACGTTGGTCATACGGCTGTCAGATGTGTCCACGGCGGTATGCCGTCCTTCGCTCTGGGGGTCGCGTCCCGGGGTGACGTTCGACGAGGCTGCGCGAGATGCGTAGCTACGGTACCCAGGTGGAGGTCCGCGCAAAACGCTGAACGTGGCGTCGGCGCCGTCGTCATGTCCAGCACATGTATCACAAGCACGGTCGCTCCCGAACCATGCACCGAGATCTTTCATCTGGATTCCGAGCATGCTGGCGGAAGGAGAAGTAAGTCCTGGTGACGCTAGCGAGGCCGACGGCTTCCTTGTTATCCAGTTGTACGGTCTCGAAGAACGGCTATGCACACTTCCGCTCTCGAGAGTAAGGCAGGCTTTTTGTTTGCCAAGCGTAGAACCAGGACGAACAATGGCGCCGAGTAGAATGGGTCGAGGCATGCACGAGCTCTCGCGCATATTGCTGTGCGTCTTCGTCGTTTCGTTTAGTTTGCCGACAATGTTGTTTTTGTTCACTTTCCACTGTGGCTCACACCCACTGCGTGCGATTCGCCGAAATCTGAGTGGTGGTTCAATATGTTATGCTACATTAAAATGAGGAAGATTACATAAGTAAAACGTAATAAATTTCATACGAAATTTTCATGCTCGCTTAAACATATAAAAATGCCTTTTTTATTATTAATATAGTGATAAATAAAGCGAAGGAAATCCCAATTTTCAAAAAAAATTAGACATGTTGATGATGATGTCGACAATGTTTCTTCTTCTTCTTCTTCTTCTTCTTCTTCTTCTTCTTCTTCTTCTTATTATTATTATTATTATTATTATTATTATTATTATTATTATTATTATTATTATTATTATTATTATTATTATTATTATTGCTGGTGCTGCTGTTGTTTTAGTTCCTCTAAAATGGCTTAATCACTTTTGCTTAGCAAGTAAAAAAAAACTAAGGGTACAACAGAACCTGATCGTAAACAATTAAAAAGCATGTTGGTGAAGTAGTCAGCATTGGATAATAAGGATAAAAAAACTAAACACCCTCTAGGAAATACTTAAGGCAATGGACCAGGAAACCACTCGGAGACTATGCTTAACTCAGCTATACTTCCTCAGCCCCTTTGCTATTAGGGAGTTTTAGAATAGCGCACCGTGAGCCCTTGCGGTGCGGTCGCTGCCACTGCGCATGCGTCGTAACGAGAGTCGGCGTTTGCGTTCACGGACCGTACGCAGAAAATCCGAAATTCCGTGCGGTGTTGGTGGCCCGCATGTGGCCCGCAAGCGCTGGTTTCGAGGCTAACGATGTCACTGCGATCGTGCGTTGCGGATCGCAGCAGGGTAAACGCTATTCTAAAACTCATATGGCGCCCGCTACGCCCGCAACGCCCGCAGCGCTTGCAAACGGTATTCTAAAACTCGCTATTATTGTCGGAGCGGCCCGCAGCGTGTTAGAACGCGTATCGAGGGACCGCAACAAAGATGGGATGGGATTCATACATCCATGTCACCACGTGGCGCACTTACGTGTTACTACACGGTATGGTCGAAGGGATGTGACGTACGTATAAACTGTACGAGTGATGTCGTGATATGAAGATTTATCTATGCACATCCTATGCCCGTCAGGTATCGACATAGTTCGACGAACTCGCTTTTGAGTCGACTCACTAGGACTTTATTCATACACAAATCCAGTCGTAAGTCTGAGTCTGAGTGAGTAATATTTTCGTGATTCTGAATCCGAGTGAGTCCAAAGAGCAATATGTACTTCTTGGGGGAGTCTGAGCAAGTTCCACTTTCTTTTGCCGACCTAAAGCCCTATCGAGACATCCTTAGCATTACCATCAGCTTTACCCGAATTCGCCTTTACACTTGCATCTGCTCACAGCTATTCCAAAGCAGTTTGTACACCATTTCAATTACTATTGATCAGACGCATGAATTACACATAGAGAGGTGCCTTGATGTCCCCTCCACCAACTATTCCAGAAAATATCTTAGTAAATACAGCTTATGCTGTCACATCTTCCAAGAAAAATCACCTTACTCGCTTGCAAGCACTCGAAACTCGTTTTGAGACGATGAAATGTCAAAAAGTGCAAAAAGAGCACCGATTACGTGTGAGATTGGTATTAAAGATCGTTCACACCTAGGCCGAAGACGCTAATTCTACGCTAACGGACTTATGAGTACACTCTCTCGGACTCACTCAGACTCAGATCGAACCATGAGCCTGAGTGTGAGTGAGTCCGAGTTAGCAATGTTTCGGTGAGTTTGAGTCAGAGTGAGTCCAAAGCTCAAAATATATTTCATGAGCGAGCCTGAGTAAGCTCCACAAGTTTTTCCGACCTATCGGTATCGATGTTGCGTGATTTATTCATCGGTGTAGGCTGTCTAAGATAATTTCGTGTCGCGCAAAACTTTTCTATACAAGTGAAGAAGAGATCCAAGAAGATCCAAGAAGACTGAAGACATCCAAGAGAAAGAGCAGTGTTGAGCTGTTGTGCATGGACAATCACTGGAACAATATCGTAACGTCGGTGACAACAATTGCAACTCCCGTCATTCGACACGACTTTACGACATACAGAAAGCTTTATGCTGCATGCTGTAACGAACAACATAATCGAAATGAAATGAGCAGATACCATCAAAGGAATCATGGTGTTCGTTGATAATAGGTAGACGTGCTATCAAATAATAGCTGCGTTTTGTTATGTGACTTAGGTCACGCTTTAAACTGGTCACTTTTGAGTATTTGCAATAATGTTTCATCTCCGAATGGTTGTAATAATTAGGTTGAAAAAAAATGGCAGCATGTTGCACCTTCTATAACATTTGACGACGAAAGCAAGTCCATATCTGCTGATACGTTGAAGTTATACAATTGGGGATCAGACATCCTGGAGGACTTAATGGGACGCTCAGTGCCTTACTAAAATAAGTTTAGACAGTCTAGAGACCACCTAAAAATGGTTTGAACAGTCAATATATACCATCTATATTAATTTCTGTTAAGAGTGTAAGACAGGTATTTAATTACCTTGACGTGCTGAGTCGATTACAATGATGGCCCCTCTTCCACCGAGTCTTTGTGCACACTACGTCGTGTTACACTGTTTCCAGGATCGATCCCCTTTTCAGTCATCGTGAGACGTCACAATTACTGTACAAATCTTGGCCATTCGTCACTTTCGATGACGTCATCATTACGAAGGATTGTCGCTGGCTCGAAAAAGGTCACATGATTTTCAAGACGGAGCTCGCGCAAGCCTCGCAACATCGAACATGGTCTGGTCTAGTATCACGACAGAGTGCCAGAAGAGCTACTTAAGGCTTTGGCGTTTGCATAAAGTTAAGGTACCTTCACAATAGCGGCGCCAAGCCTGCAGGAAGAGTGAATCTGGCCAATTTCTGCTTCTCCCTAGTTTTCCCTTTATTTTACCTCTTCAGTATTACTTGCAGCTGGGCAAGTTGGTTCATATTGCAAGCGCAAATAAAGACAAGGACATAGAAAAGACGGGACAGGGACAAGCGCAAACTTTTGTGTTTTCTCTCTTCTCTGTTTTTCCCGTAACTTTTGCTTCCGTTTATTTCTCTTTATTTCTATTTCGTTCTCTCTTTATTTCTTCCCGTTTCTCTCTTACAAGCTTTATCTCTATTTTTTTTCTTTATCTCTCTTTCTATATATCGCTTGCTTTTCCTTCTTTCCATTATTACTGTACTCTTTCTAGCTATTGTCTCTCTCTCTTAATTTCCTTCATTTTTTTTTCGGCCTCCTTTTCATTTTTTTATGCCATGTTTCGCTTTTGGTGGTCTAGTTGCCCAGGTACTCAGCTGCTGACCCGCAGGTCGTGGGATCGAATCTCGTCTGCGGCGGCTCCATTTCCGATGGAGGCGGACATGTTGTAGGCCCGTGTGCTCAGATTTGGGTGCACGTTAAAAAACCCCAGGTGGTCGGAATTTCAGGAGTCTTCCACTGCGGCGTCTCTCGTAATCATATGGTGGTTTTGGGACGTGAAACCACGCATATCAATCAATTATGTTTCGCTCTGTGTTCAGTTGCTCTTCGAACTCACCATGAATTGCGCTCCTGTCGTACGTTTTGAAGAGGAACAACGAGATACAGAGAACGCTGGCGCATCCAGAGACGCGAGTGTGCAACATGCCGTCGAGCCAATTTCATCGACGTCGATAAGGCAACCGAATACAAACGCACGCGCTGCCCTTCGCCCTCAAAAATCATGCCCCACGTCGCTAGACTTCTCTCTTCAACAACTGTTAGAATGTCTCCAATTTCTTTCACGCGTGCGCGATGTGTGCTTAGAAAAAAAAAAGGCAGATCCCACGTACAGTGGGAAGCGATGATATGTGAAGCATAAATGAAAAAGGTTGATATGTCACTTTAAAATCAGCACAACGTTATGAGGCGGAGGTAAATTATGCTGTACATAAATTCCATGTCACAATTATCATAATTACACATGTCAATTACCTTCGCAATCTCTTCACGTCACTTGATAGTAAATTTGGTATATGTGGAGCTAGCAAAACGGCCACGAGCGTGCTATGATCGTAGCATGTAATCATGTTTTACATGACACACATATCATGATTATCATGTTTGGACGTTTCGTTTACCTTCGTCGTCTATTCACGTCCCGTGATACCAAATTTGGTACATGTGAGGCTAACAAAACGGCCGCGAGCGCATCATGAGCGTGGTATGTTGTCATGTTCTTGCATGACATGCGTGTCATGGTTATCATGTTAGAACTAGTCGTATACCTTCGTCATCCATTGCCGTCACGTAATGCCAAGTTTGGTATATGTGTTGCTAGCAAAACGGCCGCGAGCGCATCATGAAGGGCCCAATATACTCCAACATAACGTTGACGAGGGCGCACGCTGAGCGCAGCGATGCGGCGCTAGCAAAACGGACACCCAGCTCTACCCAGACAGCACTGCGTATGCCTCTCTTCGTGATGGAGGTACGCCGGACGTGCTCAAACGCACATGCGTCAAAGCAACGCAGCATGGCGCGCGTCTGCAAGTATATGTCAGGCAGATCGGCGCCTTGCGCTGCATCGCCGAGATAATGCGACGAAACGAACAACGGCGCGTTCACGTCGAAGTGCATTGGCACCTTGAGTGTGACATGTAGTCATGTTGTTACATGACACGCATCTCCTTATTATCATGTTTGCACCAGTCACATACCTTCGTTATTTATTCACATGGCGTGATACCAAATTCGGCATATGTGAAGCTAGCGAAATGACTGACAGCGCATCATGAGCGCGGCATGCAGTCATGTTGTTACATGACAGGCATGTCATGATTTTCATGTTAGGGTCTGTTGCTTGGGTTTACCATGCAATCATGCCATACCTTGCCAGGTTTGCAACATGCCATGTGAACGAAACCACCGCAAGAGCTGCAGGACTATGAAATATAAATCATGACATTCATGACATGTATGTCATGATTTTCATGTTATGACTAGTCAAATATGTTCTTCATACTGCCATGTTATGCCATACCAAGTTTCGTATCGATACCATTATCGAAACGGCCAGAAGAGCAAAAAGTCGTAGGCGGCTAGAAAGATAGATAGATAGATAGATAGATAGATAGATAGATAGATAGATAGATAGATAGATAGATAGATAGATAGATAGATAGATAGATAGATAGATAGATAGATAGATAGATAGATAGATAGATAGATACGCTCAAAGTCGCCGAAAAAAAGCCAGGCTTGCGCGGAAAGCGCCACACAGTGGGTAGGTGCCAAACTTCCAAGGAGCATCATCGTCATCGTCGTGGTCACAAGATAGATAGAAAGATAGATAGACAGATAGATAGACAGACAGACAGACAGACAGACAGACAGACAGACAGACAGACAGACAGATAGATAGATAGATAGATAGATAGATAGATAGATAGATAGATAGATAGATAGATAGATAGATAGATAGATAGATAGATAGATAGATAGATAGATACGCTCAAAGTCGCCGAAAAAAAGCCAGGCTTGCGCGGAAAGCGCCACACAGTGGGTAGGTGCCAAACTTCCAAGGAACATCATCGTCATCGTCGTGGTCACAAGATAGATAGAAAGATAGATAGATAGATAGATAGATAGATAGATAGATAGATAGATAGATAGATAGATAGATAGATAGATAGATAGATAGATAGATAGATAGATAGATAGATAGATAGATAGATAGATAGATAGATAGATAGATAGATAGATAGATAGATAGATAGATAGATAGATACGCTCAATGTCGCCGAAAAAAAGCCAGGCTTGCGCGGAAAGCGCCACACAGTGGGTAGGTGCCAAACTTCCAAGGAGCATCATCGTCATCGTCGTGGTCACAACAAAACGAAAGCTGGAAGAGTGGCACTTCCAGAGTCCGTCGTAGAGTCTCCTGCAGCTATTAATGCCCACTATACCGTAAATTGGTGCGGTGACTGATGACAAGGATGAATCATGGATGAGCCCTTCGTAATGAGTTGGAAGCATTCAATGACTCACTCGTTACGATATTCACAGTGCGTGACGTCTGGTTGTTATTGAACTCTTCTTCCACGCTATATTACGTATGTATGCTGACGCAATTTCTTCCTGACACTGCGCTTCTATAGGGTCCTCTTTCGATAAAGTTTCGTGCACCAACACGACTCGGTGGTAGAATACTGGGTATCCACGGAGAGGACCAAGGTTCGAGCCCCGTTTCATTCTGGCTATTTTTATTTAGTTTCATTATGTCGCGCCCTAGCAGACACCGACACCGGTGGGGGCGGCGGACAACTACGGTACCCTTTTTGTGATCTCCCAGCAGATTTCGCCGCAACACCGCCAGGCCTGCGCGAAACGCACAGAATACTATCAGCGAAAGTTGGAAAAGCGGCCTTTGTGGACCCTTTTCAAACAGTCTTGCAGCAACTACTCCCAGCGCAGCTGCACAAACTGTAATTTCTGTGTATCTACTGTCATTATTCGTCATTCTTCGGAGAAGAGTGGTACGTGCTACGCATTTGTATGGCATTACGTGCACTTTGTTCCGGAGTTAGAGTTATATGCGGAGCGCCCTTGTATTTAGATTTGGAGGGACGTTAAAGAAGCCTAGTGGGTCAAATTTCTTTCAGTAGCCCTCAACTACAGCGTCCTACATAGTGATGTTGTGGTTTTGGGGCATTAAACCTAATAAATATTTTTCTCTGGGATAATGAAGGTCTTTAAATAAAATTAAGGCACGGGTATGGCCATCTAGAAACATAAAATTATATTTGCGCTGTAATTAAAATAAAGAAAAATAAGTGCAAAAGTAAGCGGCTCCAATACAGCTTCGCTCCGGTGGAAGCCAGCGGAGCACACGGAGCAGCGACGTCGCTTGCCAAGAACTCTTTCGACGACGCTGCCTTCGTGACAGAAACCGATGGAGCTCGATTTCTTCGGGAACCGCGTCAGCCGAGACTCGCACCTCCTCGGAGTGTATCGAATTGATGCGCGGTGGCGGAATCGTTCTCCGCCAAGCGCAGGCACACGCCGGACACCTGCTTGCCTTTCTCGGGACGAGAGAGCCTCTGATCCGGGAACGATGGCGATGAGTTTGGATTCCCGGAGCTGGAGGATACGTTGGTCATACGGCTGCCAGATGTGTCCACGGCGGTACGCTGTCCCTTACTCTGGGTGTCGCGTCCCGGGGTGACGTTCGACGTGGCTGCACGAGATGCGTAGCTACGGTACCCAGGTGTAGGCCTGCGCAAAACGCCGAACGTGGCGTCGGCGTCGTTGTCGCTGTCATGTCCAGCACATGTATCACAAGCACGGTCGGTCCCGGACCATGCACCGAGATCTTGCATCTGGATTCCGAGCATGCCGGCGGAAGGAGGAGTAAGTCCTGGACACGCTAGCGAGGCCGACGGCTTCCTTGTTATCCAGTTGTACGGTGTCGAAGAACGGCTACGCACACTTCTGCTCTCGACAGTAAGGCAGGCTTTTTGTTTGCCAAGCGTAGAACCAGGACTAACAATGGCGCCGAGTAGAATTGGTCGAGGCATTCACGAGCTCTCGTGCATATTGTTGTGCGTCTTCGTCGTTTCGTTTTGTTTGCCGACAATCTTGTTTTTGTTCACTGTCTAATGTGGCTCACACCCACTGTGTGGGATTGGCCGAAAATCGAGTGGTGTTGTTTCAATACGGTATGGTACACTAAAATAAGGAAGGTTACATAGGTTAAACGTAATAAATTTCATACGAAATTTTCAAGCTCGCTTATACGTATAAATATGCCTTTTTGTTAGTAATATATTGACAATAAAGTGAAGGAAAACCCCATTTTCAATAAAAATTACGCATGTTGATGATTTTGTCGACAATGTTTCTTCTTCTTCTTCTTCTTCTTCTTCTTCTTCTTCTTCTTCTTCTTCTTCTTCTTCTTCTTCCTATTATTATTATTATTATTATTATTATTATTATTATTATTAATATTGCTGTTGCTGCTATTGTTTTAGTTCCTCTAAAATGGCTTAATCACTTTTGCTTAGAAAGTAAAAAACAAACTAAGCGCATACCAGAACCTGATTGTAAACAATTAAAAAGCATGTTGGTGAAGTAGTCAGCATTAAAAAATAAGGATAAAAAACTAAACACCCGTCAGGAAATACTTAAGGTAATGGACCAGGAAACCACTCGGAGACTATTTTTAACTCAGCTATACTTCCTCAGCCCCTTTGTTATTAAGGAGTGTGCCTTGAATAGACTCAATGACCGGTCATTTAATGAATCAAAGATCTTAGAAGCCTGGTCGCGCAGCACATTAGCACAGAAAGCCACACGAGCCCTCCTGAGATACTTGTCAGCAACTTCATTGAGGCACCGCCTGTGAAACTCGGCATTGTGTGTGTGATGTGACATGTGTCTGTCCTTCTCTCTCTCTTTTACTCCCCCTCCCCCTCCCCATGTGTAGGGTAGCGAACTGGACGCGTAGTCCAGTTAACCTCCTTACATTTCCTACATTCCTTCTCTTTCTCTCTCTCTCTCTCTCTCTCTTAGAATAGCGCAGCGCGTACCTTTGCGGTGCGGTCGCTGCCACTGCGCATGCGTCGTAACGCGAGTCGGCGTTCGCGGACCGCACGCAGAAAATCCGAAATTGTGTGCGGTAATGGCGACCAGAATGTGACCCGCAAGCGCTGGTTTCGAGGCTAACGATGTCCCTACGATCGTGCGTTGTCGTTTGCAGCAGAGCAAACGCTATTCTAAAGCTCATATGGCGCCCGCTACGCCCGCAACGCCCGCAGCGCTTGCAAACGGTATTCTAAAACTCGCTATTATTGTCGGAGCGGCCCGCAGCGTGTTAGAACGCGTATCGAGGGACCGCAACAAAGATGGGATGGGATTCATACATCCATGTCACCACGCAACGCACTTACGTGTTACTACGCGGTATAGTCGAAGGGATGGGACGTACGATTAAACTGTACGAGGAATTTCGTGATATAAACATTTATTTATGCGCATCACATGCCCTTCAGTTGTCGACATAGTTCGGCGAAATCGCTTATGAGTCGGCTCACTCGGACCTATTCATGCTCAGATCCAGCCGTGAGTCTGAGTCTGAGTGAGTAATATTTTCGTGAGTTTGAATCCGAGTGATTATAAAGAGCAATATGTACTTCTTGAGCGAGTCCGAGCGTCGATGCCACATTCTTTTGCCGACCTAAAGCCCTATCAGACATCTTCAGCTTTACCATCAGCCTTACACGAATTCGCCTTGACACTTGCATCTGGCCACAGCTATTCCAAAGCAGTTTGTACACCATTTCAATAACTATTGATCAGACGCATGGATTATACGTAGAGAGGTGTTTTGATGTCCCCTCTACCAACTCCTCCAGAAAAGTTCTCAGTAAATACAGCTTATGCTGTAGTATCTTCCAAGAAAAAAAATTACCTTACTCGCTTGCAAGCACTAGAAACTCGTTTTGAGAAGATGGCATCTCAAAAAGTGCCAAGAGAAGCACCGATTACGTCAGAGATTGGTGTTAAAGAACGTTCACACCGAGGTCGAAGACGCTCATTCCACGCTATCGGACTTATGAGTCTACGCACTCGGCCTCACTCAGACTCAGATAGAACCGTAAGTCTGAGTTTGAGTGAGTCCGAGTTAGCAATGTTTCGGCGATTTTGAGTCTGAGTGAGGCCAAACCTGTCAATATATTTCATGAGTGACTCTGAGTAAGCTCCACAAGTTTTTGCAACCTATGGGTATCCATGTTGCGTGATTTATTCATCGGTGTAGGCTGTCTAAGATAATTTCGTGTCGTGCAAAACTTTTTTATTCAAGTGATGAAGAGATCCAAGAAGATCCAAGAAGCCTGAAGATATCCAAGAGAAAGAGCAGTGTTGAACTCTTGTGCATGGACAACGACTGCAACAATATCGTAACGCCGGTGACAACAATTGCAAAACCCGTCGTTCAACACGATTTTACGACATGCCGAAAACTTGGTTCTGCCTGCTGTAATGCACAAGTCATTCAAAATGCAATGAGCAGATTTCGTCTCAGGAATCGTGGTGTTCGTTGAGAATACATAAACGTGCCATCAAAGAATAGCTACGTTTTGTTATGTGAGATAAGTCGCACTTTAAACTGGTCACTTTGGAGTATTTGCAATAATCTTTCATCTTCGAATGGCTGTAAAAATGACATTTACAGAAAATGGCAGCATGCTGCAGCTTCCGTAACATGTGATGACGAAAGCAAGCTCCATATTTGCTCATACGTTAAGTATACGGTCACGTAGACCTCCTCAACAGCAGCTTTCACTGTGCCTCAAATAGGAACCACTCAGCGCTTCAAAATAGCACACCGGGCATCATATACTGCCACCGAGCTGACCGGCATCCGACAAGCTGCGTGCTACATTTTACGGCAGAGTCCAGCGAAATGGACATTATTTTGCGACTCCAAGCTGGCACTTCAGCTAATTAGGAAGTACACGAAACAAGACACTGCATACAGTCCTCTGGTGTGTGAGATAATGAATACGTTGAATGAGGCATTTCAATCCGTTCATACCGTTGCGTTGCAATGTATTCCCAATCATTGTGGCATAACTGGGAATGAACAAGCTGATGCCGAAGCGGAAATGGCGCACACTAGTGGCGAATTGATATCAATTCACTTTTCCCTATATGAAATCAACGCCTTGCTGTCTACAGATATGAAGACATCTACGCAAGGACTATGGAATGATCCGAATTAAGCGCATTTACAGGCTTGACTCTTGCCGTGTTTTTCGCCTTCCGTTCCGACTAAGGAGAGACCAAGAAACGCTACGACATAAACTGCGTCTGGGTGTTGCATACCCGCGAAGATACTTATGCATGAT